>NC_037599.1:8546778-8837695 GCF_003073045.1 Pomacea canaliculata
TAAGCAGCATGCAGCTCTCAGTCGGACCGAGTGCTGACATTAATGCCATTTTCTTTACTCACAGCCCAGTGTGTCAGCCACAGACTTTGCTTGGTTTGGACTTCATGGAACACAGGACAATTCCTGGGCTTACCTGGATCAGTCGACTGTCATCATGACGGACGGCGTGTTGAGTTCATCCTCAGGTGAGGTCTAACGATCTGCTGCATCGTCGCTGTTGTTATTCACAGTTCACCACCAGAATTCGGTTTCTTGTAGCCCGCGCCTTGCCACATCTCTAAACTGTTAAAGCCAGACACCTTTGGCTATATACTACAAGAGATACTACATTTTTTTACCCCAGCCCTGGGATCATATTGGCAATTGCGATACCGAATCTCCCTGTACCTTAGACTGGAACAAACGTGAAAAAAGAGAAAAAACGAGAGAACGTGTGCATGCAAGCGTGGAAGAGAAAATGTCAATGTTCACTGACAGAACTACTTTTATTTATGACAGGCGTGCCAGCTGACAAGAAAAACCGATGCGGGGCTTTCATGGGTACAGGCAGTCTTGCCTTTCTTGACTGCAAAGCCATGATGGCTCAAGGCTACATCTGCAAGAAGGGTGAGGACACGGAATTACTCATATACTCACTAAAATGAAATATATCTCAGTTATGTCTTGGACAGATTTTCTACCTCACTGTATGCCTTATTTAAAAGTATGTATCGTGCATGATCCTTACATGGTTATTCAAGCTTATAGTAATGAGCAACAATTTTTTTACCTAATGATTAAACAAGGTACTAATTAGATATTTTTCTTGCAAAGCCAAGCATTTTGATATGTTCTCTTGATTTCATAAATGCAGGCTTAAAATTTGTTACCACCTTATTTTGTTATCATTTCTCACAACACTCTCCAACAAACAGGCAAATGCAAAACACACACACATAAAGGTTTAAATGGAAAAGAAAGGAAAATACTAAGGTATGTTTAATAAATAGAAACCGACCTTCTGAATCCGATCCTATCACAATTTTGGAATGCTAATGAATCGTTTACCTACAATCATGTCTAAAAACAGTTTCGAACTGAGCTTGAAGGCCTCTATATTTGAATACATTTTGCGAAAGAAAACAATATAACAAATGTATGTCGTAGGCGGACCCAGTGGACAAGAAAATTGTCAAGCAATGCTAGAATAGCCTCATCATTTTGTCTACAGACCCATTTAACAATAAAAGTGACGAGGGACACTATGATGCTGTTTCGCATTTTGCGGATTGATAGCTTGTAATCTACTTAAAGGCGTAGCTTTCGGAACACGATGCTAGCAGACATGGTTACATCCCATCTTATAGAAAACAAAGGTCACCACTAAAACAACCGGTATCAACACGAATGGATGCTAAAGGAGGTTAATTTAGTTTTGCAATACCATCTTTCTACACTCAGAAATCGTCAGTCCGAGAGCTTATTCCACAAAGATTGCCATATTAAAGCATTGCTATAAACTCTGTGGTGTTGTTTGTAATTACACCCTCAGTCACGGCAGTATTTTCCAGTTTGCTCAACTTCTCGTCATTGTGCTATAGTTTGAAATTTGACTGTACAATCTCCGAATCCAGGATGCCAGCGTTTTGACGACCCCCTTCCCCTCACTTAAGAGGTTAATAGCTCTCGCGCCCCTCGGCTTACAGATGTCATTTCGACAACAGCATGGCGTCCACCATCTCCGAGCTGTGTTTTAGACATTCGTCCATTAACTTGTCGGTTGAATGGTACCTGGTCATTGGTGACAAGGCTCGCCTCAGGTTGTCTTGAGCGATGGTGTGCAGGACGTGCAGCGAGAGGATTATCGGTGGCGTAAGAACCAGGGGGCTGGCGGAGGGGAACCCGCCCCCTCAGAAAAGATACCGGGGAGACTAGAATCTGAACGTCATTCACTGTCAGCTCGGATACGCTTTCACCCTCCAGGAGGTCCGGTGGCCACAACGGTTAGCGCCTGTCACCAAAACAGTGAGGGTTGGCTGTCCTGGATTCAGCTCTCGTCTCTGGCACGATGTTCTTTCTCTGCATGTGGCATCTGTTTACAGGGCTGCCTTGCCGTGATATAGCCTTAGTAGCTGGCTCTGCGTTAAGCACCACTTGCTCCCCTCCCCTCCTCATCCACCACCAAAAGCCGAGGATCTACCTACTCAACTGATTAGTCAACTCCTTTACGTTGGTAAGCCGGTTCTTCCTTTGCCCATCTCGGCGTCGACAGTCTTCTAAGGTACCTTGAGAGATATTCTTCGACAAGCTGTCATTCTGGGTCACATGACCAAACCAGACCCGCTTACGCTTGACTGTTGCAAAAGCTGCTGGTATCCTACAAGTGTGGCGAACATGTCTTGCACAAATTCATTGTTATATGTTCCCCTACAAGATCGATCGATCCTACAAGATCCGGAGGTGCCTCCTCAGACACTTGGTCTCCAATGGCTGGATTCTCTTCTCTTTCTCATCAGCAAGCAGAATCCAAGTTTTACATTCGTAAAATTCCTAAATTTGATGTTATGGCTGCACTAGACCCTGGCCAACATAGCTGTTGCCGCTGTTGCTGTCACGATCCGGATGCGGATACCTGTCGTGGAGAGGCTATCTTTGGAGAGGCTCGCTCTAAGATGCTTAAAGCTGTTTACTTTTAAGAGCTTATGTAGTGTATGTGCCACTTTACTCATGTGCAATTGCCAATGAAATGACTTTACTCTTGAAGTGGTCTACATTTCATATGAGCTCGAACTGTCTGTTAGTCTGTTGGTGGGGTCTTGCAGATTGCTGTTGGTCCTGCTATCAGATCGATGTCGTCCGCAAACCATCGGTTGCAAATCGGCCTTCCATCGATGGAAATGGAAATGTGATGGTGGTGGAGGGTTTCACGCATAATGTTCTAAAAGATTTTGAACACCACAGGCGATAGAGGCTTACCCTAGACGGACACCTACTGTTGTGTGAAAGAAATCGTTCATCTGGTCATCCCATTTGTTGCATTCGTTGAGCTCTTACATACAACGCTTCGAGGACTTGGATGAGACCATCTTCAACGTCCGCAGCCTCTCATTCCAGACTCTGTCAAAAGCCTTTTTTACAGTCGATGAAACTATGTTTAGGGCGGTCCGGTGGCGCAGTGGTCCTTGCCGTGATATAGACTTAGTTGCTGGCTCGTCGTAAAACACCATCTCCTTCCTCATCTTCCGCTGATGCTTCTCTGCCAGGATGTGACTGTTGAAGCTCAACTGTGTTCCTACCTGGTCTGAAACCAGCCCTGTTCTTTGCGAGCAGTTCCCCAGCGGTGGTTTTTTAAAGAAGAGGTTTGACTAGTTTTGCAACCCGTCTTTCTAACGGAAATAAAATAATATTTCTTCATGTAAGTCCAACTTGTGGTTTGACTTGCTTTGTCTTTTAAATTATTAGAGTTTTTTTCCTCACATATATTTTCTCCGTGTTCTTGCTTTGTCTAGCTTTGCCCCGCGTGTTTGCCACAAGCTCTCTGCTGAACCACACGATCCCGTCCACCACCGCGCCAGCTCGAGCTGCCCAGCTGTATGAACGGGTGTGGCCGCCCACCCTGCTAGCTTTCCCCACGCAGACGCACTACCTGGCGGAGGACGACACCGACTCGGAGACGGGGTGCGCCTACCGCTGCTTCAACGTGCGCGGCTGCATGGCGTTTCAAGTCACGTGCATCACGTCGGACATGTGCAGAAGTCTCACGTGCGCTCTGCTGACCCACATCTGACCTGCGAAAATACACCTTGACGTAGGGATGGCAATAAACTTTATTTGCATGTAAGGCTATCTATATATTCCACTGACCTCCATCTCGATCTCTTACGATTCTTGAAACTAGGCCAGAGATTGGCTGACCTACACTGGACACAATCACGGTGCCCAAAGGTATTTGACACCTAAAGCAAGCTCTCTCTCCCACTTCACAATCACTGAGGTGTGAAAATACTATCTGTGATCTGCTGACGTAGATATGACACATTCAGCTGTTTACCGGCTTTACAGTTTACATATACGTGCTAATCTAGCCTCCCCCCATTCCACAGAACCACAGCGAACATTGACTTGAAGTTTCACACGCTCATACGTGGCACATGTTTGTGAAGACTTATATTTAATTGTCTTCTCAAATAAATTTAAAGTCTGACTCAGCTGATATAGTAACGAGGTCTTTGCAAGCTGGTATTGCATACAGAAATTTTTTTTAAAAGTATATATTTTACTCAGCAAGATTATAATTAAACGTGTAAATAAATTATTAGGTAGAATAAACATGACAAAGTTTGACTTTAATACAACACAATAAACGTTTGTGATATTAGAGTTTATTTAAATTCAGGATATTAAACTATTTCTTGGGCTTGGTGTTGCTGGTGCTGTTAACTTGTGCTTGTGGCGTATGTTTGATATCTGCTAGTCCGTTCACAGTCTTGACATTTGTTTTTCGTGCCACCCACTGTTATTTACATTTCTTAACGCAAGAGCTACAACGAACAGTCCATAAACATAAACATCTGTGTCGCACACAATTTCTTCAGTGCCTACCACCAGATACTTCGAAAGTGCTGCTGACTCAGGCGCCAACGATACCACTGGCGTACTCTGTTTCGTGTATAAGCGCTTTCATTGCTAAGTTCTTCAAGCAGACCGTAGGGTCGTAGACAATCTCTCGTCTCTGATTCAACCTGATGTCACAGTCTTGTTTACTAAAACACTATTTTAATTATATTTTTCTGTACACATGGACATTTGGGTCGGTTTATGCGCACCTGTGCAAAGGTCACGGGTTACAACGGATTTCTGCACGACTTTGACATCAACAGTTGGCCAAATGAGTGATTTCAGGTAAGTCACCGAGGAGGAATAAAGCTTAACGAAAGGATTTAATAATAAACATATATAGGACTTGCACCTAAACAACCTGTCCGAACGCAAATAATCTACTTATAAAATTATGTACCATCCATTCCAGACATATTAAATGCACGACTCGTTCTACTGTAATCCAAAACGCACGGGCTGACTCCAGCTAGGGATCAAGGGCTTGTTCACAAATTTATCCAGGCCACAACAACGGAGATTTACTGGTCAACAATGTCACCGACATTGCCAGGCCTGCAGGCCCGGTTCTACCTATTAGGCGAACTAGGCAATCGCCTAGGGCGCAGCGACCGAGGGGGGCGGAAAATATGGCCTGCTGTTGTTGTTTTTTTTTTTTTTTAATGAATAATTTTAGGGGAAAATGTCATTTTCACAAAATGATATTAGCAGGACACTTTTCCTCTGCTTGTAGACTGACCACCACGCTAGTTTCTCAGTACATGTATGACAGGAAAACCCCATTATCGCATTATCCCAGGGCGCACCTGCAGTGACCACAGCTAACCGGCAGGCAAGTAGAGGGCGGCAGAGGGGCGGGGAAGGGCGGTGTTGGTGGAGGGCACCTTTTCCTCAGCTTCTTGGTTGACTTCACCCCCGAGTTTCTCCGTTCATGTAGTGATGTAGTACAGGAAAACCCATTATTACAGGGCGCACCTGAAGTGACCAGCTAACCAGCGGGGAAGAAGAGGGCGGAGAATAGACAGCGGAGGGGCGGGTTGGTGGATGGGGCCTGGACAGTGCGGACCCCTACGATGGAGTGGACCGCATTCCACTAATACCAAGCTCACCTTTCTTTCTTCTATCTTACTATTGAAGAGGTTCCACACTTATGCATTGAAAACACTGCAGCTGATATCAGGGACAACAACACTGACTTGAGTTTGCTACGCGAGTTTCTCTGTGGTTATGACAACAGTTTTATGCTCAATATTGTTTACACTTACGAACTTTCAACCCGAAGGAACTTAGCTAATGTCACCAACGCGTTCTTAGTTAATAAGAGTATTAAAGTCTTTAGCAGACAAACATCAATTCAAGGTAGAGCCATTTGAAGTTTATAGCATATCTACTTACTGACACTGATGGCCTATAGTCTTGTACTTACTGTTGTGACTCATGGTCGTGAATATTTAACTTTCTTATTAATTATTAAATTTCTGTTCGATTGGTGTATTACGCTTAATTTAGTTGTCAACTTGTAATGTTTATTTTTATTATCTAAGAGTGCATCTGTTTGTCTACAGTTTGAATGGCTAGCTTGTTGTTATGCTCCATTGACAGAATATTTGAAATTGGTTATTAAGAGATAATGCGTACTAAGACCTACAGTCTATATACTTCTCTTGTTTTCAACAAACCCTATGCTGGACACCACGCAGTGTTGATCACTGGACTGTGTTTGGGGAGCTGACACCATGATTTACAACTTTGCATTGTTAGTGTCCAGAAGACTCTCTCTTGACAGACTCTCTCATTGCCCGCCCACCTGTGAGGTGTGACTTTGGATGGGAACAAAGTAGCTGCTATCAGGGTGGTCTAGATGCTGGAAGCTGTGATAGCTTGAGTTTTAGACCACACAGCAAATAAGACCAGAGCAAGGTGCTACACATTTCTTGTCTCCATCAGTGTGCACTCCATAAAGCCTTTTACACGAGTGTTTGAAATCCCTCTACTCATAAGTGTAGGTCTGATTTAGGAGGCATGCAAGCATCCATGTGTGTTTGATGCACGCCTGCAATTAAAAACAGACGTACCTTTTCTTGACAAAAAGTAGTTCTTACTTATAAGTTATTAATCAAATCTGACAGCAAATTCTCGAAAAAGATTTAATTTTAATAAGCCATTCTTTGACACTTCTGGGTTCTAATGCCTCTGGTCGTAATGAGTTCTTGTAGAAAACAACTTTTCTACTATTTTTAAGCAGCAAACATGTAGTCAGTTCGGTTTTACTTGTTAGTTCATCTGTAAGATGAGAAAGAAGAGAACCATTGAAAGCACTTGCCGATGGAGGTGCTATAGGTGGACAGGCCCACAGGTAGCGATAAATCTGTCACAGTTAATGACCAGTCCATCAGACTAGAAGACTGGACAAAGAAGTTGGTGCGATGTTACTTGATAGTTGTCCGTGAGATGAGAAAGAGAGAAGAGAGAAAGATTGAAAGGACCTAAGTGGGGTGGTGGAGAAGGGTAGAGATAAATCTCTACCACTTTAAAGAAAGTCAGATCACATTACCAGGGCTGGACAGCCAGAGACTGGGGAAGAGGTAGTTGTAACTTTGAACTTAAAACCCACAGGAAGATGTGAAAACCTCACTTTTCTGAGCGGCTGCTGATATCCCGTGCTGCTGTTTGAATTTACTTTGTAATTGTCTGTTTTGGAGCGATCATCCTTCCACAGTTGAATCAGTAAAGGTTGTGAACATTTAGCCGTGCCAGACTGAACAGTGCTACTGTCCTACAGCCACTTCACGAAAGTTTGTAAAGATAAGTTCGCATGAATTTTATACACTGTGACATAGCTGTATATAGTTTATTAACACGATTTATGTCTTTCTTTACATTAATTTCATTTCCTTATTTCTGATAGTGCTTATTTTGATTGTGTGGATGCAACGGGTTGCGATAGCGGTGGTGTAACTGTTTGCAAAACTGTTCATTGCACAAACGGGTCCGTGACAGTCTGGTGGTCTTTAGCACATCACAGTCGCTTTGAGTTCTGAGACAGACCGCCGCAAGCATTACTGGTGATATTTAAGCCTAGCTTTCTTGTTTGAACTGCGTCCATTGAAGACAGATTTAAACAGATTCAGGAGCACAGTGCATTATTTGGATTTCTTTATGATATCCAAAGCATTTCTGAAAAACCAACGAAGGACATTCTACTATCTTGCGAGGTCTTGGCAAAGGCACTAATGCACAGAGACAGCAAAGACATCGACGCGGAGGAACTCTGTTCTGAATTACAGGTTGTGGATAGAAGACTTCCCAAACCTAAAATGAACCCCAAAGAAGTCTTAATATTCATAATCCAACATAAGCTATTTGATATTGTGCCGAATGTTTTAGTGTCTCTCAGAATTTTATTGACCCTTCCAATTTCTGTTGCCAGTGCAGAAGGGAGTTTCTCAAAATTAAAATTAATTAAAAACCATATGAGATCAACAATATTGCAAGAGAGACTGACTGGGCTGGCCACCATATCTATTGAGCATGACTTGGCAAATGCACTCAATCTGAAGGAACTGATAACTCGTTTTGCACAGCAAAAAACAAGAAAAGTGAGGTTTTAAGCATCAATTTCATGACCAGGACTAAATAAATTGCAAAACAAATGATATACCATGGTTCACTTTTTGTGAGGTGGGGGGGGGGGGGGGGGGGCGCAGAATTTTTCTTTCGCCTAGGGCGCAACACAGCCTAGCGCCGGCCCTGCAGGCCTGTGCCATCAAAAGTCGGCAAGTAAAAAGGCAGTATTGCTTGCTTGGAAAGTGAGTGTTATTGACTTCAGACTGCCATAATACCCGCACACAGCCTGCCCACCCCCTCTTGTTAGCTCTGTGTGTGTGTGAGAGAGAGAGACTTAAATAGAAGCCGCGCTGTTGAGTATAAATTATGAATTATATTCTGCACAAAAGCGAACTCACCATTTCTATCTTTTACCTCTCTCGCGCTCACACATAAATATATTTGGAAGAGACCAATACCATAAGTGAATGCAATAATTTTTTTGGTAGTTTTTTTTCCAGCGACAGTGTTGCTTCTTTGCCTATATGTATAGATTATTTAGTCAGCTATAGTTATCATGCCAACCCACGTCTCTCGCATATGGGGCGCCAAGAGGGGAATTTTCTCTCTATAGCATTCTATATGTATATAATGCATTCTATATTTATACAATTCAATTCTATAAGTATACAATCGCAATCTATAGTTATACATTTCATTCTATACTTACAGAATGCATCTTCCATACTAGAGAGAGAAAAACTCGGTAAAAACAAAGTATTTCATTTATATTATACTCAGAACTTGCTATCCAAATCATTTTACATATCATATACAATTTCATCCTGTATAGTTACAGAATGCATTCTAGCTAAACATTTCAGTTGGCGAGCCTGGCTCATTTGCATATGGGGCAAGAAGGTCAAAGATAAACCAATCAGTGCCCTGGAAACCTGGCCTTGACATTCTTGTAATTTGCGCGTTCCAGTACACAGACGAACCAGGGGTCAAGGGAGGGCAGGGACAAGAATGTGAGCGCTGTTCAACGTTGACCGAGTCTGTCTGTCCCAATCCCAAAGCCGAACATCGGCCTCCAGCGCCACTGAATCACACATCACACTGTTCACGAACTTCTATTACTCGACTGCTGGTAGACAGTTTTTCCAATTAACTACTAAAACGAGGCATGATATACTAAAAAGCTTCCGGTTTAGTCACATTCATTGTTTAGGCTCGCCGAGACCAACAGCAGATCACCACAAGAGGCTTTAAGCGTTGTTCTTGGCAGACAGACAGCAGTCCATCTATGCACATCCATGCTTGCACTGTTTGATACTCAGTCGACTTCTTCGTAGCCTCCAGTTTATTGCCCTCCTTTGCAGCAGCTGCCGATGACAATACACACCTTGCAGCTTATTTTTTTTTATCTGGGTTCACTCATGTGACATACGGCTGTTAAAGTTTAGTGATAACTATAGGTCAATGTCAGCGTCTATATATAAGTTGCATTTATATGTCGTGAAAGTTGCCTGTCAGAACGACTTCACATTCCGATCATTTTAAGAAGAAAGAAAAAACAACAACAACAAAATTACACTTACAATGTCAGCCACAATTAGGAATATTTAATTGTAACTGGTCGACCGGATTGTTGGTGTATCCACCCGTAACGTCACCCTCCACCCAATTTAAAGCAGGAAAAGAACAAAATAAGAGCAATTAATTAATTTTCACCTCCGCACGCGACGTCGGTTTAGATTTTGAACTGTTTAACTGCCAGGGGGAAGAACGCGCATGACAGCGGTGACATTGCTGTTGACTTCAGTTGCTGTAGCAAGTAAGGAAGTGAAACTTTATTCCATTCGTCGATGTTACTATATACACTGTTCTTGTTCCACAACTACTAAATCCCGTCTGCAGTTGCCAGCGACCTGCTGCTAGACATGGAACTACTTACGCAGGTGACTTTTAATAGATTAATTATTTACACCTGCCATAAAAACAACAGTTGTATTCGACTGCTCTAGTGTAGGTGTGTTCTTATGGGAAATGTGTATTATTAGAAAGTCTTTGTGAAAGAAGACAAGAAGGCTTTTTGTAATCCAGCAAAGCCGATAATCTTCATAATTTTCATTAATCATCGAATATCACTAGATCTCCATGTCTCCAGATTTTGCCTTTATACTTGTCTGCATATGTTTTGTAATAAACAATTAAATAGTCATGCACCTGTAACTTATTTTTTTTTTCACATGATGAAGTCACCTTCTTTGCTTTTCTTCTTATACCCCATGAGGTCATGCAGAAGTGACATGGAAGTGTATGACAATACAATTGCTTGCTATATATATATATCATAGGTATGGGATTCATTTTTTTAAATAATTTTTTTAAAGTGTACTTGTGTTGAACACAATCAGCTTTAATTTACATTCTGCAGTTTGGCCTCCTGCTATGTGTTTGCTGTCTGGGAGTCTTCAGTACCAGAGGTATTATATACAGTAGCTACTTCAATTTTATCATTAGTTTTTACAGCAACTAGAATTCCTACTGTCAGGAGGCAATAAAAGTGGACCAATAGTTTAAGAATCTGTCCTAGAGTAAGTTGTAGGGTAGACCATGTAAGTCCTTGTAAAATATGAAATATATTTACAGAATTAAATGTATTCATCAGGAGAGTGATAACATGGGTTGCTCTAGTAAACTATCTACACAGTCAAAAGGTGATGAGGTCTGATTGTCATCCATCACAGAGTATGCTGCCTTGAATAAATTAAAGTCCAAGACTCCGACCAGTGTACAGGAAGATACAGTGGCTGCCATGGTTCAGCGTATTGTTGGCGACAGAGCATCAGATTTCATCATCGTTGTTGATCCTTCTCTGGCTCCTAATGCTCCTGACACTTTTAGGGTATAGCATACTTTTTCTGTGCCTGAGTATGCATGCTTGTGCTGCAAGTGTCATTAGTGAAAGAAAGAGAATACACTTAGAAGGTTTGTCATTTATTTACTCTGTGTGTGTGTGTGTGATCCCATGGAGATACACGTGTGTGAGGTGATATATATGTCTCTGTGTGTGTGTATTCTAGACAGAATTATTACATTCCCGTTAAAAACCCATGACATTTTCTTGCTTGCAGCCTTGAAGAACTGAAGTGATTTGGTTTATTTACCTAAGTCCCCAGTAATTATTCTTCTCTCAGCAAACAAGACGCGTATGTTTAATCTGCTGCTCCATTTATCATATTGCAGTTAGAAATGTCAGGTGCAAAACTACAGGTGACAGGAACTTCTGGAGTGGCAGCAGCAATGGGGTTTTACTACTATTTGAAGCAGTTCTGTAACAGTCAGTTCACTTGGGCTGGGCAAAACATCAACCTGACATCTCCCTTACCGAGACTGAGCTCACCTATCACCATCCAGGCTGTTGATAAGCAAGTAACTTTCATGCATTGTTTGCACCTTTAGTACTCTTTGTAAACACAGTTAAATGGTTGGGTGAACATCAGTAGTTTGTGCTGTCAGCGATTAATATGACAGGAAGGTTGTTGAACCCTGTAAACAGGTGCCAGAGAGAAATTACAGGTGACAGATACAGCTTACAGGTACTAGCTGCTTAATATTCATCATTCTCTTTGCATTCCATACACATATGCACACAGATGCACGGATATTCACAAAATGCAGTGTGAAGACCTCGTTTGGCTTTTATGCTCCACTATACAATTATCTGTCCACTTAAAGTGAAACAGCCAAGTGTCTCAACCTAGGAGGGTATTGAGTTTTTTTTCTTTGATCTTGTTGACTCCACTAAAGCAAGTAACTCATATCTGCATATTCTATCTTGGATAGTGGCAGCTGTTACCTATAGGCAGGGATACTGAAGTTGGTGTTTAAATTTGAATTAGGTTGATTGTTTACTGTCACAAACCTATATTTACTCAGTGGTTGAGAAAGAAACTCTAAATTGTGAAGAGTTAGAACATCCACATTGTTTTGATAGGATTTGATGTGCACCTTCACAGCTGCCATCAAAAAATAAATTTTTTTTGTGCAACTTTTGCCTTCAGATTTCGATATTACCAGAATGTGTGCACAGTCAGCTATTCCTTTGCATTCTGGGATTGGAAACGCTGGGAACGTGAGATTGACTGGATGGCTCTGAATGGATTTAATCTCCCTCTGGCCTTTACTGGACAAGAAGCAATTTTTCAGAGGGTGAAAAAATCTTTTTTTTTGGTGAAAGTTTATTCTTCAAGCACTATTTTGAACATCTGTGAATCCATAAAAGAGAGAAAGTGATTGAATAATTTGTTTCTCTTATCTTCCCTTAATTTGGCCTCCCTATGATAATGGTGCTTTGGTTTACAGCTTTACATGAATATGGGGATTTCCTTTGAGGATTTGGAGGGATTCTTTGGTGGTCCAGCTTTCCTGGCATGGTAAGGAGAAACATTAATACTTTTTTTAAGTACAGAAACTATCACATCATTAAAGAAAAGGTTTTGAAACATCACTGTCCTGCTTTTTGTTTTGATCTCATTTTTCTTGCAGTATTTTACATGCAGCTAATCAATGCTAAACACTAACCAAAATTTGTTCAGGTGACATATATTGTGTAATGAATTCACCTGCTGAAGTCAGTCATGCAGGCTGTCTTTCTCGGTAGTCTACTCCTGGTAGTCAGACTCTTCAGAAAAATGATGGCTTAGAGATATTTACACGAGCATGTAAGTGTTATTGAACCATTGGTTTGTGTCGAATTTTATGTTGGTAAGGACATTGTTAGAAATAGCTGTTGTATTTTAAACCAGGTCACGTATGGGCAACATCCAAGGCTGGGGCGGGCCATTGCCACAAATGTGGATTACCAACCAATTGATTTTGCAACACCAGATTGTAAAGCGGATGCGGGATTTCGGCATGATTACTGTACTGCCAGCTTTTGCTGGCCATGTACCAGCAGTTTTCAAAACGTGAGTTAGACTGACTTCAAAAGTTTCAGACTACTTCTATTTGAAAGATACACTGTTTTAAATTCTAGGTATCTGATTTGGGATGTACTTACTGAAAGAAAAAACAGAACTGTTTCACTGTTACATATTATCAAAGGTATTATGTCATATAGCTTTTTCTTTTTAATACCATGAAGCCTAGCATAAATCCTGTCCCACAAAAAAAACAACCTAATCCAATTATTTTAGGCTAGCTTAGTCACATAATATATGTTCAGCAAATAAAAAAGAATAACATTTTTATAAAATGTTCTATTTCCAGAATATTTCCCAAGGCAAATATTTCTCAGTTTGGATCTTGGGGAAACTTCAATAAAACATATTCATTGTAAGTAAAATACTTTCTTTTAATGCTCATAACTAGCAGAATGATAATGTGCTAAGCTGGATTTAATGTTGAGCTTGAACAGGCAACTAATCTGTCTTGCATACCGGAATGTGTGTGCCATTCATCGCATGATAGGCTCAACTGACCCAATTTGTTATACACCCACCTTGGGTGCGTGCATTGTAGTGCACAACAGCAGTTGTAGTCTTCACCAGCTTGTAAGTGAGTTTAACAAGAAATCCAGCTAAAATGAGAGTAGGATGGAGAGAGAAAAAGAGAATTGCATGCTAGCTAGGTGTTATTTGAAAAAAAACAATGCTTATTTAGTGTGTGAATTTTCATATTTTTAGAGATTTTAGATGTACTCTTTCTTAGATGGATATGAAGCTGTGTGAATTTTGATACCCATCGTTTATAGATGTTTTCTGTTTCAGCACATATTTACTGGACTTCAATGATCCTCTCTTTCAGGTTGTTGGATCAAAATTAATTGAATTGGTATGTTTTTGAATAACTCACCTCTTGTGTTAAAGACAATGCTTATCCTAAAAGGGTGTCAATTTGCTTACCTGAGTAATGGTGCATTAGTTGTCTTGTAAATAATGCAGTCCTCACTACTGGGATTAAATCTTATATTTTTAAATAAAGTACTTATTTGTTTATGTTTGTGATAGGATCATTTGATCATCTCAAGATCTTGTAAAAAGAACAAGACACCAGAATCAGCTCCTTTCTTAAGCTTTGTTATATTTTTGGAATTTTTTGTAGTTAATCAAATAAATTGTTTTGTTTGGCTTGAATAATTGGCACAGAGAAAGCATGTTTTTGAATTCGACAAATTGTAAAGCAGTTCTTTTTTCCTGTTTTAGCTGCAAAACGAATTTGGAGTTGACCATATCTACAATGCCGATACATTCAATGAAATGAATCCAAGCTCCAAGTAAGCTTTTAACAGTCCACACAATGCTAGTCCATCTTCAGCCTCCCACCCTTCCTTCATCTCTTGACTACGTCCCTACTCATCTTCCTCTGTAGAATCATGATACTCTCAGTTTTTGTTCCCCGATTCCTCTTTGTATTTTATATGCTTGTCTTTTATTAGTCATCAGTTCTGTTGTTTATCTTTCCTTCATATGTTGTCCATGTCTGATTCTTGTCTCAAGTGCTAAGAGCATGTTCCTTATGAGAGTGAGTATAGGCTCGATAAATTATGTGTTTATCATTATTATACAGTGTGTTGCATGACATTGATTGGTGTTATGGTACTTCGGAGCATGTTATCACAATCATTCCAAGTCTGATTGAGAGGGATTTCTTCTGATTGGTTATGTGATTTAAAACTTGCATTCTTTTCAACTCTTTTTGGCATTGTTTATACACTATTAAAAATAGGAAGGGTTTTTGTTTATTGCAGGAATCCTGCTTATCTGCAGGCTGCTGGAAGATCTGTGTTCAGTGCCATGGAGAAAGCTGACCCTGATGCTGTTTGGTTAGTTACCAACAGTATTAGTCTCTATGACTGTGGTGTCATGTTGTACTCTGAGAATTTTATATTTCAGGCATACTGTATCACTGAATACTTTCTCATAATCTGAACACCCTGATTTGAATTTGATGCGATCAAAATAGAGAAAATTGGAACAGTCAGTAGTGGTGGATAATGGTGAAAAGAAAGAAAAATCATATTTATAGATTTGTATGGATGCTTTCTGCAGGTTAATGCAAGGTGGTACCTTCAACTTTGTTGAATTTTGGGGACCTGAGGAGGTGAAGGCTCTTGTGACTGCTATACCTCAGGTTAGTTCCTGACTTAAGATTTCTGAGCTTAAGTCAGTAGAGTCATGGATACATGCAAAAAATATTCCAGACAAGGCATTCACACTATCAGTGTACCAAAAAAGAAACTACACTTATGAGTGTGCAGCGTGATCTATGCTTGCAAGAAAATACCTTAGTTATCCTATAGTGCACATTCTGTAATCTATAGTCCTCATCTAAACTTGAAAGAAAATGTGCCTGCAGAAAAAAATGTTCCTGGTCATTTGAGAGAGCAAATTCTGCCATCAACATCAGATGGAGCCTTTTTTTGCTTTGTGTGTGCTGTAATTGATGTACTCATCTAACTTGGGGTCGCTCCTCACCTTTAAGCTCAGTCAAGATGTTTGGCCACTGCAAAGATGGAAAAACAATAAAAAACCTGTACCTTAAATGAGTTAAAAATAAAATATTTATGTTTGTGACAGGGTCGTTTGATCATCTTGGATCTGATATCGGAGCTGGCTCCTGTGTATCAGCGAGTAGAGTCGTACTATGGACAGCCATTTATATGGTGTATGCTACACAACTTCGGCGGCAACATGGAATTGTATGGCGACCTGAATAGCATAAACTATGTAAATACTGCAATTAGACCTATCTTCTATAACTGTGCTTTAAAAGATAACTGTTTGTATTCTTAGTCATTGTGACTAATTTCACAGGCTAAATACTGATATTGATGAATATTGCCTTTTTTGCGTACTTTTTTGGGAGGCAGTTTGGTAGTATGTTGTCAGCTTATGGTAGTCAAAGAGTTGATCTGAGACTATACAGGCCCAAAATTTTCTGTTTGTTTGATATTTTAGTGTCATTGTAAGGGATCTTTCAGATGTTTGATGTTGTTTTTCAGGGCCCTTTTCATGGGCGGTCATTTCCCAATAGCACCATGATTGGCATTGGGGTTACCATGGAAGGCATCAATCAGAACGAGGTGGTGTATGAATTTATGAATGAGAATGCTTGGCGAACTTCTCCGCGTAACATCACAGACTGGTAAATTTCATATTCTGGTGCCTTTAAAATGTATATAAATGATAGATTGCAGATTTTCATTACAAGAAATGTTTCTTTCCAAGGGAGATAACTGACTGGGAAGGACACTTGCTGGCACATATGTGATGTAGGTTGTCACTATTTTTCATACAGAATATTTTCCTTTTTTCAAGGATTTCAAACTTTGTAAAACAACGCTATGGTCGCACAACTCATGGCATTGACAAAGCCTGGCAGCTATTGAAGGTAGCACTGTTCATAGCATCAATTAATATTATATGGTGAAACCTTTATACTGGCTGTTGTTTGTGTGTGTCTGAATACAGACATAAGAAATGTTTAAAAACTTTTTGACTAGTTTGAGCTTTCAGTAACTGCTTTATGAGATGTAATGTTATCTTAAAAATGAACAGAGTAGTACTGTGGCTTTATACACAAATATAAACATGTTTTGTTTGCCAGCTGACATTAAGTTAGCCTAACTAAAGTTATCTCTTCTGCAGAATTTGATGTGGAAAAATAGAATGTAAGCCTTTAATAATTTTGATCAACAAATATCTCATGTAGACATTCTTAAAAATAAAATTTGAACAGTCTATATATAAGCCCCCTGAACATTACAAATGTTATAATGGCAGTGTGATCATTAAGTTTAATATGTTTGTATTGCAGACCAGTGTGTTTAATTGTTCTGATGGACACATTGATGTTGGTCACGTCATTTTCACCCAGCGGCCGTCTCCAAACTACAATGTTTTAAGTGATGTAAGTTTCCAGATCAGGTACCTATAGATGTTAAATGCTAGCCTAAGCCACAACTGACATTAAGCCAAACAATCTAGGATAAATTATTAGGAGACAACTATTGTCATTAAATTGTAGCTCCAATTTTTGGAAGGAGAAGAGGTATTCATTTGCACAGCTTAGTGATGTTAGTGATGTAGTCTAAAAAATTTAATAGCAAATGTTACTGAGACATGATTGCAAAGCTTGATGCTTTAGCCCATTTAGTAATTAATAATGAATAATTTGTAAGAAAACCAATCCTTTAAAAGTAATTCCCTGCTCATACTACGTTTTAAAAGCATCTGCTTAAAATATTTCAGCTATACCACAACTAGGCAGGAAACTTTACTTTGTGATATGATATAAAAACGTTTTTTTTCACATTTTTGTGAAACAGCTGTGGTATGATCCTGAGCTTCTTTTTGCTGCTTGGGACTACTTTATCCAAGCCATTCCTGACTTTCTGGAAAATGACCTTTTTCGGTAATATTTCATTTTTTTTTTTTTTTTATCATAGTTTAAATAATCACCTGGCTATATGTCATCTTCACAGACTTTAGTTGCATGCTTAAAAGTTTATTACTAGCTGGTGCTTTGATGTACATGACAATTAACTGAACATTAGACATGTGATTTGAACAGTCATCTGCCCAAAAATAAAATCTTTGTAAAGACAAACAAGTAAGCTAGACAGCAAAGCACACATTAAATCATTAACATGTTGGATGATAACCTAAAACAGACCAAGTCAAGCAATTAAAGCAGGTATATGATAAGCTTAAGAGTGATGATGATGCTTGTATCTGTTTGGACTTTTTCAGCTATGACCTGGTGGACATCACTCGAAACAGTCTGCAGACAGTAACCCTTTATTATTACTCTAATGCTGTCTGGGCTTTCAAGACAAATGACATATTTGGTATAAAGTGAGCTATTTTAAGTTTTTGGACCAATTCTATCTGCCCTTTCATTGACAAAACGGCAAGAATATTTCAGAACCTATTATTTAATCAAGATATTATGTCTGCTTTTGACCGATCTGCATTGTTTTGTTTAGATCTTCAGTAATTCCAACTTAAGTAGCTAACCTAAATATATATTTGCAATACATGAAGAACCAGTTTTTTTCTATGCCTAATACTTTAAATTAAAAGTTTTATTATTGACACCTTTAGTAATAATATAGAAATTAATTTTAAGCTCCTTTTTTAGCATTCTTTACAGCAAGTCAGGGAATGGTTTGAGTCATTCTAGCTTTTTTTTTCTTTTGATACATATCAATTTTCTATTTGATACCTGTCAATTTTTTTCACAGGGATGCTGGGAAATTGTTGTCAGAACTACTACTTGACATTGACACATTGTTGGCCTCAGATAAACGTTTTCTTTTGGGCACATGGCTGGCGCAAGCTAATGCTTGGGGAACAGATGCTAATGAACAGGCACTCCTGCGCTACAACGCTCTCAACCAGATCACTCTCTGGGGCCCTGATGGAGAGGTAGGGCACTGCCTGCTATTGTTTGGTTTTTTTTTTTTAAAAAAGGAAACTGATTTGTTTCAAGAGGATCAAAGCAGCAAATGTGCATTTTTTAAATTTTGTTCTGGCTGTGATCTAACAGACCTGTAGAGAACAATGAAAGGATGGCAGCTGATATCCGAGGCTTCAGCAGCTTGTTTAGAAGTCTGAATTAGCATGCTGCCTGCTTGGCCTACGAAATATAAAGATCGTATGGTTTTGAGCTTTGCCATTTATTGATGGTGGTCAATGGAGTCAGCTTGTGTGTGCATGGTAAGACCAGTCGGTCTCGATTGCATCTTCAACATGGGTGCAATTTTTTCTGTTACTATTGATTTTCTTTTCCAGATTGTGGATTATGCTTCTAAACAGTGGGCTGGTGTTGTAAAAGAGTATGTATATTTTTTGTTGTTTTGAATCATGGGCTCACCTGAGCCAAATATTAAGTCCAGTTAATGAGTTGCTTTTTTTTTTTTGTTAGACCACTCATATCTTAAGTGTGAAAATGTGGGCTGTGACATCAGAGGGGCTCTGCAGTGCTACAGCTTTATAATACATAAGAATGAGCTTTAGCCTGAGAGTGATCCTACATGATCCAATAATATAGATAATTAAAATCTTGTATTTCATGAAAATAACACCTTTACTCAGATGTTGGGAATACTTTTTTGTAATTAACTAAATGCTTCAATTTTAAACACAGTCATTTGAAAATGATTATAGGTAGGTTTTAGGTACCTTGAGAGATGTCTTCTTAATTTGGTCATTGGTTTAGTTACTAGCCAGATCCATTAGAACATAGAAGGCAGAACTTCAGTTAGGAAAAATAACAAATAAAGCAATGTTGCGGATTTCTTTTTGTATGTCTACAGTTACTACAAGCCACGCTGGGACTTCTTCATTGACTATATTATCCAGGTTGTTCAGAATGTAAGTTCTTTCAATTTCTTCTTTCACAAGGTGTTTACTCTTAAATTAAGAGTTCAAGTGATTCTCATACTATAGAAGATTATTTAACAATTTTTTAAATCAAGTATCTACACTATTGCTGCCTGATCAATAGACCTTGATCAGATGTCATTACTGCATTTAAACTTGCATGGCATATTGTGTGTGCAGATGACCCACTTTGATGACTACATTTTTAACGAGCTTTTGCTGGAGAAAGTAGAGAAACCTTTTACCTTCTCCACCACTAACTATCCTACAACACCTACGGGTTTGTCCTTTGATTAAATAGGTGCCGCTGTAATAAATGGCTTATTTGCATGTGCAAAGTGTTTAATTTTTTTAAAAGTAGGATGTAGCGCAATTAAAGCACACAATATTCTTTACAGTGATGCAATAACATGGAGCATTAATATTATTTTCAAATACCATGCCATTGAAGCTATGATGGCTATTTTGTTTTCAGGCAATCCATTCCAGCTGGCACAACAGTTTCACTTAAAGTATAGAGAGAGTGCAACACCAAACTTGCTTCAACATCTCAAGATGATGTCCTACGACGCTAAACTGACAAAGTTGCCAAAAATCAGCCGAAGTTACCAGCATGGTTACAATAAGTGGCGTAGATGGCCATCGGTCAAATAAGTTTACAGAAACAGTATATAGAAAACAGATTTGTCATTCTCTCTTCTGTTTAGTTTTTTCATTTTGATGTTGAATCTATTATTACTTTCAACATTCTATGATTATGTTTTGCAAGATTATTTGTGAAAACATGCAATCTTGTCATTTTGAACCAGACTATTCTGTGATGCTGGCTTAGAGCTGAAACCATTCCTGTAACAACCCCTGCCCCCATTTGAGTTCTGTGCCCCTTCAGCTAAGATGCTAGTCTCATGCATGTTGCTTGTGTCGATGAAATGTATGTTGCTTGTGTCGATGTTTTCACATTTGTTTTAATGTTGTGTGTTTAAGATAAAATTGCTGTGCTGGATGTCAGGCACCACATGTACATGAAAGATTTCATGATAATTTGTAAACACTTGTGTTAACAGGGTAAGGAAAAGGTGTACACAAATCTTTATTTCACTGCAGCAGGTATTTAAAAAAAACACCAAAAGCACACAGCTTGAAGCAAGATCCAGCCCTCCCTCTCAATTTTCTAAAAAACATGGGCTAGACATAGGTGAAACTTTACTAGAAGCATATGCAGCCATATATAGTGCTATGGAATGTAGGTCTTGCTACAAGTGTTGTGTATTTTATATTTTCACCACACATTTTCACCCTGGTGCGCACACTTTGGTTACAAACATCAGATCCTGACGAAAATATGGCACACATAAAAAAGTAGCAATCCTTTGAAATAAACATCTACTACTAAATTACCACTTTTGTGTTGTATGCCCAAGGACTGAAAGAAGTGTACTTAACATCATAGATGCGAGCATTTGCTTTATCACCTTGGCCACACACTAAAGCTAAAACATTAAGCTTGGTCTCTCAAGTTGTACAAAGCTGAGCAACACTTTCACTTTCCCCCAGCAAAGCTTCTGAATATCAGCACAACACTGTTGCCACACAGTAATGAAGACTGACTAGAAATTACCAGCAATACGCAGCTGCACAATTCTCATCAGAGGATAATACCCTGATGAACATCTCCTCCTCATTTGTACACTCTCAAACTGTCTATATGTCTGTTTCTACATTATACCGGCAGAGCCAACTGCACCTTGTTAAAGGGCAAAGAATATTTGTGTAGGCAGAGAATGAATCCCCACCTTCATCCCTTATCATCCACGCATGCATGCACACAGTTATTTACACAGCTTAATCACAGTACAAGTACGATACAGTGGGCAGCCTTGCACCTACACAAGACTACAGCCTACAGCATCATGAAAGACTTCACCATCAAAGCTTAGCGATATGTACAGCATGTTGTATCTAGAACAAGTTAAACCTTTCAAATAATGCTGTCTCCTTCCATGTCACACAAATATTCCTGGAACTTACTAAGGAGAAAACTTCAAATGACACCTTTAGCACCTGAGTTCTGTGCAACACTTGTGCCCCTGGGTGCAGCTGCCAAGCAGCAGATGAAGATTTTGATGACAATTATCTTGTCTAATGTCTGCAGATGCATATTTACATGCCACTGTTTATTGTACATGTTACTTGCACAGTTTGTTCCCTTTCCTGTTTCTTGCAAATCCTTGAACTGAAATTAACAGAATGGAGACAAGACAAAGCCACACAAAGAGAGTAACCATAACCCATGAAAAATGGAAACTTTCAGCATCGAGATCCATGCCTCTTTGTGCAAGTCTGACATGAGCAGCCTGGTCTCCATGTCTCGCTTTTCTGCAGTCTGGGTACATCAGCCCTTGTAAACAACTCCAAGATGACAAGCTCGATGTATTAATGAAAGTCTATTGCACAACAAAAATTTATGCATGTACATATAAACATCTAAGAATAACAATGACCAGTAAACTGAGCTATATTTAAGTCTCCACCCCCCCCCAAAAAAAAAATACCCTCCCTCCCTTCCCAAACAAAAGGGTGCAAAGCTTACATTTACAGACAGGAACTTAAAAGCTGCAAAAACCGGTCAATAGCTTCACATATATACATAAAGTCACATTGAGGCGCCCTCTTTGACAGCAGTTTTGTACAGCATATCTTGTATCACTGCCAAGCACACTGAAGCTGATTTAGAAATTGAAAAAGTAATCTGGAAAAAAAGTCACAACAGTCTCCATACTTTCCTGCTGCATTATTATCCAGATGAACCACTACTAAGATTTACGCAGCCAGTCCAACTCCCTCACCCCACCCTATCTCTCGCCCCGGCTCTTAATGCCCATCAACAGCAAAACCTGACATGAACTGGCCTATGGTGGGTCTGAACGACTCTTGCTTTCTTGCAACGAGGCTTTCCGCAAAAGCGATGCCCTGTTTGGCTTATCTGGCGGCACAGACGCTGTGTGAGTAACTGGTGGCTTCTCAGCGGAGCTAGGATGCAAAAGCTCTGGTGAAAGAGCACGGCGAAGAAGTGGGGAACTTGGTTCACAGCTCTTTGGACGCATGATAGACTTGGATGCAGAAACTGTGGCCTGCTTGCTGCTACAAGCTGCAGTTGCAAGGATGTGTGGGTTGGGGGGCGCATTGGGAGCATTGAGGTATGCTGGGATAGTCTGCTGTGGCATGTTAGAGCTGCCTACCTGATGACCTTGGATGCCTGCTAAGGGACTGGGTGACCGTGCAGGGGAAGAAGCAACATTAGAGGGGGATGGGGTTCGGGCCAGTGGGCTGAGGGGAAAATTGTGGACAGACTTGCGCCGATGAGGTGACTTGAGAGCTGGAGTCTTCTTGTGCTTTGCCACGTGCAGAGAGCATGGGCGACCAAAGTGGGCTGATGCAGCTGCTGGCGAGTTGGGAACGCTGGAGCCTGGAGAGCTGCTATTGGAACTGTTGGCCTGAGAAGAATCAGGTGACCAAGGAACGGTGATTGGCGGAGAGCGGCCTGTCTTGTGGATGCAAGGACTTCCTTCCCCTGATGAAGCTGAGCGAGTCAAAGGGCTGAACGTGCGAGTCGGAGGTGAAGGTCCCATGTGAGCACCATGAATCGCCGCCAGTGGTTCCGCTTTCTTGCTGCTGAGGCGACGCAGAAGTGTGCGGGGTGCTTTCTTCTTCTCGGCTCCCTTTTCTCGAACCTGCCTCTTTTTGATGGCTTTACGGGCCATTTTTCCAGGCGCAGCACCTTTGGGTCTTGATCCCGTCTTGATAGAGGTTTTGTCGAGTGGCACGCACCGCACATTCGCCACTGTTGCACTTGCTAACAAATGTACGACCTGGGTGTGAAGCAGGCTCTGTACTGACTCATCATTGATGTGTGTGATTAGGTCACCTGGTCTCAAGCCTGCCTCAAATGCTGGAGTATTCATCCCTACATCCTGTGGAACAGAGATACTTCGGTCAGACATAATGTTCAATGGGAAGGATACACGAAAGATATTAAACATAATAAAGATAGCATACACCTCCATCACTCATAACAAAATAATTCCATTAATGTTTGTAAAAGGCAGTGCTATTTAACTCCTTGTGGTTCCAATAGTTAAAAAATAACTGCTTTGGTATTGAATTACCTGTCATACAAGAAGATACCTTAATTACGTGCATAATAAAGACATGAGTAAAACAGCCTATATTTTAAGGAACTTTACCAGCAAACACTATCATCTATCTCTCATACACATCTTGTTAACCTCAATGAAAGTGTTCTTATCATCTAAGACCAAATTGTACAATAGTGTGGATGATGTTGTGCACATGGCAGAAACTCACAGTGACAATGTGCTGTAGTGTGTAGATATTTGATTCTCCAATGAACACCCGCACAGAACGGAAGCCAAAGCCAAAACCTCTGGGGCCTCGCTTGAGCACAATGGGAGGATTGAGGTTGTGAGTGAGGGGGGAAAGGTCACGGGATGGGGAGCCATCACGAGAACTAGTACTAGATCCACCAGGAGAGGTCACTGATGGTATCATGAAATCATGATCTGCAAGCAAAAAGTAAAAAAGCTTTTAGAATAAAATACAAAAGTCAAGAACAATCTTTACAGTCTCCTCCAGAACAAATCTGATTTTACTTTAAAAATAAGTTATTGCCACAGTCATTATCACTCAGAATATTTGCACATTTGACAACTACTGCATCAATAACAAATAAGCCACAGGATCTATTAAGCATATTACTAACTGTCCGGGTCTAAAAACTTATCATGATCAGCTGTTAAAATATAAAAAACAAGGGTAGTTGCAACAAGGTCAGAAGAACTGGGGATACAAATTATATTTTAACATCCCTTTACAACTGTTAAAAAGATACTGAATTCATTAACAGAATAGAAGCCAACATAGATTTTACACGATAAAGTACCATCTATGTGTAGCTTCTATTTGGAAAACCATGAGTGCACACTACTCATCACAAAATGAAATAATTCTTGACAGAGAAATAAAATAAACTGCATGCCGCATGGCTCATGCTGATCAGCATGGCATAGGCCATCGCACTAATTAAAATATTTACAGAAATGTATTTCTATTCACAATATGCCATGGATTAACATCAATGCAAGTTATTTGTCTTAAGTTACAAGTGTTTTTTTTTAAAGAGCAACAACTAGCACAGCATTTAAGATTTACATGGGCAATTATTTTTTTTTAACATGAGGCATGCCAGAGCAGTGGCATAAGGAACCTCTAACACAGACAAGTAAGTGCTACACAAAAGATACATGGTGCATGCCCATCTCAAGTGTTTTAGTAATGTAGAATCACCAGTTAAGTTCCTTCTGAACTCCTGAAAATGCCTGTTATTTCCGGAAAGAAGAGACAGCTAAAAAAGAGTTATTATGGATTTCAATCACATGGGAAATGCAGGAAGAAGGTCTACCCAGTACGGTGTGCCCAAAAGAAAGCTATGCGTGTTGACTTTAACTGAAGCAGCCATGGTACAAAATGCTTATAGAACAGGCAGAAGCGATACTAAGGGGGTTGTGCTGTCTCAAGTTATCCACCCACAACCAACCTCCACCAGAAACGTTGAGAAGTGTGAGTGCACTAGCTGATGCCGATTTCTGCATGTTTGGCTTATCCTTTGTGCTATGGTGCCGACGGCCTTGGTTTTTCTCTTTTTCACGATCTTCATCCACAGGTGATAGCTCTGTAACCAGTCAAATACCTCTAATACTTTTCACGAGTTGTTCTGCAGCTACATGTTTCTCAGTATGTCTGCAGGTTGCTAAGAAACTGCTAGAATGCCCTGAATCAACATGTGTGTAATTTAATTGCTTTTACAGTAGTCTATCCAGAACTCATTGGAATTTATGCTACTTAAAAGAAACTACTCAAAATCTGCCAGGTATTGTGTGGGAATAAGCAGCTGAAAAGGTTTCTTTTTTATGTACAGGATGATAACCATAAGTGAATTCCCCAATAGCTGTATAAAAATCCTGCCCCCTTCCCCCAAAACAGCAATGTAGCACGACCTGCAATATATGTGATGTGGACAAAAATTCACACACATGCAAGACTTCCAATATTCAATTCCATTTTAATATACTACAAATCTTAACCTGCTTTTGAGAGGAGGCAGAACTTTTCCAACTTTAAAATATATTTTTGTGTTGCATATCTGTTTGGCTTTCACAATAAAATAAAAAAAAACTGTACACAATAAAGCAAACAAGCAAAATGTCATGACATTCCCACCACCAAAAACAGGGAAGTTAAATGATTCAACCACCAAAGTAAGAAGTTATGCATGAAAAGAGAATAAAAATACATTTAGTATTAACACCTTACCCACATTAAAATTAGTGATTAGAATAAAAAAAAAAAAATCCAAACCTTTCAAAAGTTCTGGGCTCAGATAGTCCACAATATTTACAAAAAAAAAAAAAAAAAAAAAAAAAAAAGAAAAGAAAAATTATAAGATATCAAACCTTTTGGGCTTGCTGACTTTTCTTCCTCTGAAAAGATGGCAAATTTGGGGATGTTTTTGACAGGCGCCTTAGCACGAGACAAGGAGGGAGAATTGCAAGTGTCACTGTCAGTCTGCGAAGAGTCAGACATGCTGGTTCCACCTCCTGTACGTGCTTGGTGTAAGCTGAAACAGTGATCACAAAATGTCTGATTTGTCTCAAGTTCTACAAACCGTCTTGTAGATGATGATAATACTATTTGTAGTCAGTCTGCAAGGATGTTCCACAAAATTTTACGGTAACTGTATACTTCTTGCATGCCACTTTAAATAACACTTTGGAGAAAATAAAATAAGGAGATAAAAATTGGTTTTGCATATATATGCATATCTTAAAGATGTGCAAAGAAGGAAGAGGGGGTGTATCTCTGCAGCTATCTGATATGCATCAACTATCCTTTAATCCAGTGGTTCTGAAAGTGTGGTCTGCATGCTTAAGTCTGCAGCTAACAGTCATCATGGCAATTTACAGTACAGAGTGATTTTAGCCCTTGGTGGTCCGCCATATTTTTTACTTTAGTAAAGTGGTCCATGGTCTGAAATACTTTGAGAACCACTGTTTTAATCCACTACATAAGCTGTCAGATGGCATTGTAATCGGTTCTCATCAAGAGCATCAAATCACACAAATATGTTTTTGCGATCCTCACCTGTCAGCTGTTTTGAAGACATCTTCTTCAAGCTTTGTTCCATCAGGTTTGTCAGTAGAGTCTGAATAAGAACTATCTTTCCTGAGAATTGGCCGCAGCTCGAGTGAGCCCTCTGAGCTTTCAGAATGGTTTGAGTCTTTGCGTTCCAGTGCCTGTTTCTCTAGCACCCTGGTTCTGAAGTCATCAGCACTGGAGTGCCGTCTTCGATCCTTTGACTTCTGATCCTGGTAGTTCATGAGTTTATGAGAAAATATGAGTTATCATAGAGACAGCAGAGCCCTTTAGTGTCACTGACTGTTAATACTATGCTTGAATCTCCATGTCATACAAAGCATCATATGAAAAACAATGCATAAGAATGGACATTTTGATTATGTTTAAATCTGAGAATACACCTCTGACCATCAGGCACCAAAAATTTCTGCAAAATCATCATGCACTTACACTCATTCTCACACTACATACAGTTTCATAAAGACATATAAAGCATACAAAACAATACATAATGCTCCTAAGTTTACATATTTTTCTATCCTTAATACCATTGAAGTTTATCATCAACTATTATGAAAAACCATGGAATTAGCTTGTGGAGAAGTCTGCCAACTTACATCGTGGTGAAGCTCCTCTATTTTAGAGTAGACCTTGGAATAGCGCGGTGAGCAAGAAGAAAAACTGTGAAACAATATGTCCTCAGCATCGTCCTCTGTGTCTTCAGTGTCTATCTCATGGTTATAGCGCTCAGTCCGACCTTTCAGAGATGACACACAAGGAAGGAGAGAAGCAATATAAGATGAAGATGTTATTTTCCTGGGAATGATGAGCCAATAAAATGTTTTTTATAAAAAACGAAATGCACCATTTATTTATAAACTCTCAACTCTATCTTTAAAGTTATGCGTGAAAACCAAAGATCAATACGAAGACCATGATTATTCTGCTTCTTCGATCTGACCAATTCACTCACTGTCAAAGTAGCTGGTGTCTTCCTCATTTTCTAAGTGGGGCACAAACTCAGCTTTCTGGCGCAGAAGTGACTCCCAGTCCAACCCCTTGAAAAAGCAATGCTCCTTGACCTCTTGAGCCCCTGCAGTGCCCAGTCGCTCAAGGGGTCATGGGTCAGAAGCTGCTGGATGAGATCCTTGGCGTCATCACGAACCTGCCACTCTTCTTCCTCTGGCCACTCTATCTCCTCTGTCAACATAAAGCTATATCCTTGCAACACCACAGACATACTGCTTCCTTGGGCCCCATAAACTATAAAGAGAGCTAGCCTGTCAAGTAAAATTAAGCTCATGGCTGCTAACAAAACATAGTACTGTCATTTGTTTGCAAAAGCACATGGTAAGTAATCTAAATGTTTCAAATAAAAAGAATAATTATTTGCTCAGACTCACTCAAAAAAAGTTTTCACTGAAGTTAGGTTTGAATTTATAAAGATTCTAAAAGTCACAACACATTTAAGAATTAAACTATCCTTTCCCTATTAGTATAACCTCAAAAGAGAAGAAAAAACTGTAAGTAGCATCAAAGGTTGCTTTTCCAAGAAACTAAGCTAAAACATAGTCTATAAAGCACTCACCATTAACAACTTGAGAGAAAAGTTCTTCTGGGGTATCTCCAAAAAATGGAACACACCCAACCAGAAATTCATAAAGAATGATACCCATGGACCACCAGTCAACTGGCTTACCTGAAACACATGAAGTCATGATTCTTAGGATGGAGTGAAAAACAACATGCGGATGGGAGGAAATGGAAATAGTTGAGATTGAAAAGAAAAGTAGAAAAGTCACCCAAAAATAAAGTTGAAAATGCAAAGTTTGGAACAAAGCCAACATACCGTAACCCTGCCTCAGGATGACTTCTGGAGCGATGTACTCGGGCGTACCAAATACCTGTTTATCGCGAAACTGTTTACTGTCTTTGTCCAAGGCATCTTCATATAGATTGGTGGTCACTTGAACAGGCAGCAGAAACATTAATTAGTGAATGTTCACAACATGAACAAATGAATTTTTTTCTTTTACATATCACAGTCTGTAGTCTAGTAGAATGGATGAGAAGGAAAGATCATAATAAATGAAATGCTAATTCAAAATCATCAAATTATCCAGTACAGGAAAACAGAACCAAAACATTCATAAGATGTCTAACATGATGATTCACGTTACAAGAAAGATCAACTTACAGCTCATCAGTCCGATCTTGGACAGTCCAAAGTCTGTGAGCTTAATGTGTCCTAAAGCGGTAATCAACAAACTGCAAAAGGAAAAAAAAGAAAAAGAAAAAAAAAAAAAGATAAATAAACAAACAGAAGGAAACAAACATTTTTTAAAACTTTTTAAGATCATCCTTTAAAAAAAATCAACTAGGGCTTTTATTCATGAAGCTCATTTACCTAGCTGGTAACCTGTTAGCATAACCAGGCTGTCTATATCTCAGCCACATTTTAGCCACTAGCATATTTACAGAATGTCTTGAGACCTTAAGTGGACAACTATGGTAGTATTATAAGTTTGGCAAACACCACTTTTGTGTATTTCATATTCTGAGACATATGGCTGACACAAAACAGAAAAAACAAAACTGAATATCTCAATCTTAGATGATGAGCTGCTCTTTGGAATCCCGCCTATTCACCTGCTGATTATTTCATTTTTGAATGAAAGCAAATTATTATTTTTGATGTCCAATAGCTGCGGCAGAAACATCAATTGGTTGAGTTTCAAAAAAAAAAAAAAAATTGATTTCCTGCGATTCTTGGTTTTTTTCCAAAATGTTTCTTGGTTTGCTTTCAGTTGCTTTTTTGATCTTGACCAAATGATGCATGCACAATCTCAATCTTTTTAGGGTGAATTTCTGTTATGCTAATCAATTAATGAACTTCATCTTCTCATGGAAGTTAACATTTTGAGTTGTTTACCCACTAATTTCCTACTCAAGTTAGGGTATTACCCCACCATGCATTATGAACCCTGACCCTAATGCAATGTTTCTGAGATGCATTACTAACTTGTCAGGCTTGAGATCTCTGTGCACAATGCCATAGCTATGGAGATATTCTAATGCCAGCACCGTCTCCGCAAAATACATTCTGTAACAAAACAGAAAAAAACTGTTAATGTAATAACTTTCTACAACTGACCATTTTTAATGTGTCTTGTATATTAAATACAAGATGGGGAATTTATTGCTTTCTTTTCATTTCATACTTTTTATTTCTCCATGCCAAGGGACACGTTTCCACAACAAAGTACTGGTAAAAATTAGTTATTAAAAAAAAAGAAAAAAGAATGAGATTAAAACATACCGTGCCAGATCCAGGGGCAGGCAACCAACATTTTTCAGCAATGTTGCACAGTCACCTCCTTCAACATACTCCATCACCATGCAAAGGTGACGCTGTGGAATAAGAGACATTAAAAATATGTAAATCTCCTGCAATTCATTACACCCTATAAATTAGTACCATTCCCGTGCACATCTGATTACTAACATGTACATGAATATGCAAAATCTCACCCATCCTTGCTACTTTAATTGGAAGTAAACCTGTTTTTAATAACACTGATTTTTTTCAATAAAAAGCATTGGTAATTAAAAGTTTCTCTTCACTAATTATGTTTCTCTAAAGAAAAAAAATTAGAGCTTTTTTATTGGCGTCTAAATCCTCAAACACAAAAGAAGAATATTACTGATATATTTTCAGTCACATGAAGCTAATCGCTTACCTTGGTCTCAAAGCTGCAGTACATACTGACAACAAAAGGGTTGTCTGTAAAAGACAAGATATCTCGCTCCAGGAAGACCTGTTCTAACTGGTTTCTCAGCATCAGATTTTGTTTGCAGATCTTCTTCATGGCAAATCTTTCCCGTGTCTCTTTGTGACGCACCAGATACACAGCCCTTTCAACAACACATTTTGAGCACTTTTTATAATTTTTCACTTCTTTTTCATATAGTATCTTAGCAACACTGGTTGGGTTCAGAAATTAGTGCACTTTCTAAAATTTTCAAACACATACTAATCTGTTTGTATATTTAGTTAGCTGTAATACAGAGGGGAAAAAGTCATGCTGAGAAAGCAATCAGCAGCAACTCAAAATATCCTAATGCTTTGATACTTTGATAGTCCTTTTCACACCCTTTCCCTCGTATTCCACTTCTTGTTTCTTCCCTGCTTGTCTTCCTTTTGAAAAATAACAATACTCTGTCCTTGTTACTTGGTTTTTCTTTGCGTTTTCTGTATTTGTTTTTATTCATCACTGGTACTGTTGCTTATTCTTCCGATGTTCATGTTGTATATTCTTCCAATGTTCATGTTGTTTGTTCTACTGTCCCTTGTGTGTTGTTCATGTCTTGTTCTTGTTCTTAAGTGCTAAGAGCATGCTCTTTAGTGTATGTGCTAATCAAATTTTGCATTTATTATTATTAGTTGTGGTGGCTTATCCCCACCTTGGTCAAATGAAGCGTGTGATTTTTGTTGAAACATGCATCAAGGGCAAGAAATATTACTTGCTAGCATGAGTTGATGCTGCTGCAATTTGTCACTTTCCCCACTATTTGGCTTATTTAACACTTACTCAACACCAGCATGGTGATGAACATTTAAAGCAACAAATACCTTTTAACTCCACAAAAAAAGAACATTTTAATCTAACTTATGCATATACTTTATCAACTCCATACAAACAATTCTAATCTTACTTACGCATATGCGCCATTGCTGATCAACTTGATGGTTTCAAAATCATCTTCTGTTGGTGGTTTAGCTTTGAGTAATTTCTGTAGTTCTTTTTCCTGTGACAAAAACTGCAGCAATGCCCAGTCTTTTTTAAATAATATTCACAAACACTTCACAGCAGCATCATGTATTAAAATGTTTACAAACCATTAGAATGAGAAGAGACATAGCTCAAGCAATGCTTTTACAATAAAGGCAAAAATCAGACTGTAACTAGCACAGAAATAATATAATAAAAAAACAACCCTGATGATGCAAGCAATGTTGCTTATGAGGGAATCATTTTACCGCACACACTCATTCACATGCTCATCAGTACACACATGCAATGCATTAAGTCAAATTTCTCTCACTTCTGGATCTTCTTCCTCTTCTTTTTCCACCTCTATGTGATCAAGCAGATCTGTGGTGTCAACGGGGCTGATTTCTACCAACAAATCCCACACACAAAATGTACGCACCATAATTACCTCTAAATCACCCATGTATGTGCATCTAAATTTTATGAAAAACAGGTATAAGACACAAGTATACATTTCTAACCCAGTTCTATTTCTGACACCATCTTTCTCATGTGTATTGTTATATTACAGCTGGCACACACTGTCACAGTGGCTGATCTTTGCTGAAGCAACTATATTTAGATAATGTGTTTCTACTGAAAGACAGATTAGGGATCTGACAATTAACATCTTGATTTACAGGCAAAGGCTGCTCAAATCCAACAAGAATTTTCATGGGTCCTGACTTCAGTTAGTGTGGGTGTACAGCACCTGCCAACATTAGTGTCTTGCTAGTGATTGACTGATCTCAACCTCTTCTCTGTTCCAAGAATTAGATGACAGAAATTTAGCTAACTCCTTCTTAGCCCCTTTCTCTTCAAACTGGATTACATTAGAAACTTTCAAATCTGGCCTTGAAAACCCATCTTCAGAAATACCTGACGTAAACAGCTACCTCCCCCACTGGCTTACTCCTCAATGCCCATGGCTTTGTCATATTCACTGTCGTGTAGCTGTTGCTTAAATGTGCTTCTATCATTATTGTTACTGCCAGGAAAGTGAGGTTTTAACTCTGCCAAACACTTCCTTCAAGAGGGGAAGTTGATGATGTGTTTACAGAATTAGGCTTTCGTCATGGCCAAGATGATGACTTGTGTTGACAGAATAAGGCTTTCCTCAGCCAGGCTGGCTTAAAAAAAAAAAATTGCATGAACAACCCACTGCTTGTTTCAAGAAACTTGCGTCAAGAAACATCCCTGCGTCAATGGATATTAAAAAGTGTTCTATGCTTCGCAAGGAATCAATACTATTAATAGAAGGAAGGCCAGCCCATCCCCATTTGGAAGCTGAGGGCCTTTGTTCGTAAGCAAGCTTCACAAAAGAGGATGTCATCGATATCTGAGTGGCTTAAATTAGCTTAGGTCCCTTGGATTAGAAGTCAGATATTATTCAAATGATTAATGCAATACCAGAACAAAGCAGCCTGCATTGGCATCTGGTGTCTGCACTTTATGGCACTCATGCCTTCAATTCTGCTTGTTTCTAATTTGTTTTCTAGAAAAAAACCTGTTGAAATAGCACCATAATGAGTGACATATTTGAGTCAGAGAGAAAGAGACATTTCCAATAAGAGGTTTACCTGCTAGGGGGTCTCGGTTGAGACCTAATTTGGCAATAATATACTTTGGAATGTCAGCCTTGAGGGTTTGTTTAGCCTGCCCTTCTGCTGCCTCCAGCAACATGTAAAACTCCTCAGGATTGAACTCCTGCCAATGAATACAAACTCTGCTTAAATCTTCCATATTCTCCTATAGTCTAACATCAAGTCACATTAAAAATTTGTGAAGCTTACGAAACATACAAAAGTTGTGTCCAAAACTGTCAGTTTATTCACTGTAAATGCAAATTTAGGTACATACACAGCCTGAAAACATTGATAAGTCTTTCCTTAAGAAGTTTTGAAAAACATTTTCTCAATTAAAAAAAAACTTTTATCAACACATAGTAACTTGTACAAGAAATCTGAAATGACTGCTACTTAAAAAAAAAAAAATCACACATAAGGTACATAAAAATGTCCTACCAGGCACTCCAGCAAGCGGATTGGTCGTGAAACTATTAGCAGTATTTGCTTGATGAGTGGATAGAGGTTTTTGTAGGCATCTAATGACCGAAGACGAGCCTGAGAACACAGGTTCAAACACTTACAAATACTTTACCCAAATCTTTTGAAATGTGAAACTTAAATATACAGACAACTAAAAGAGAAAAAAAAAAAAATCCCTGAATTGCCAAAACTCTGACAACAAAAGACACAAATTAAGAAAATCTCAGCTTTCTTGTAAATTCAAATTTTATTTCTGCTTAAAACACAACTATACATGAGCAAACTAAATTTTAATTGCCATATGGTACAAAACAACTTACATCCTGAAGAAGCTTTTCAAGATTGTCGAGAAGTTCGTAGAAATAGGTCTTGGTGACCATCTTGTCTTGAGACTTGGTCAGACAATCCTGGGCCAGTTGTAACACTTGGTGGTGCAGAAAACTCAACACAGCATCACTTTCCTGCTCCTCATCAAGAGTCTGGTTCATTTCTATTAATTGACGTAACCGCTCTTCCATTTGGGCTGTAGCCTGAAATTTGGCAGATTTTAATAATTTACAGGTTTTTTCTTAAATTAAAAACAACTTAGTTAACAGAAACTTAAAAAAGGAAAGACTGACATAACAGACAGCCATCGTAGAAAAGACGTGCTCCACATTTTACAAAATGAATACAAAGGCGATATGTTATGCTACTTATTTCAAATGTGTAAAGCTATATTTATAGCAGAAGTGCAGCTACCGACTCCAAATGTATAAAGCCATGTTTATTGCTGAAGTACACTTACCTTTGGGAAGCGCTCTTTGTAGACACTGTTCATCATAATGATTTCACTCTCCATTCCTGGGGATTTAGCAGGACTGCTGCAAATGGAATGTTATAACTATTTTAACTAACACCAGATACTTCTATTAAGTAATTATTTTTACCAAACTGACCTGGTAACACAAAAGCAAGCAGCAACAGCCATGTCAATTTATTAATTAAATTAATTCTGTGACATACAACTGTCTGGTGCAACAGTCCCAAAACCAAAATCAAGCTTCTACTACAAGATTAAACACTCTCTAGTACGGTTGATAGTATAGCAAGCCATTCCCACATGAGGGAAATAAAAGATCACAAGCAAGACCCTTTCAAAGGCAAAACATTTGTAGCATAGGGTGCCTCAATTTCAAAGAGCCACTGCTTAAAAGTTCAAACCAACTAATCATATTTACAACAAAGCAATCATTTTATAAGAGGCCCAAAAAGTATTACACAAGTGTTACAATCAACTGTTTAGCTATTTAGCACATGGTGACTATAACAATCACTACTATGTACTAAGCTACTATGTAACAATTAATGTAAGAATTATATAGTCATTAAGATGATTGTTTTTAAATAAAAATATGAAATTTTTATATGAAGAAGTATTTCCAATGCTTATAGTTACTGGAGTGAAAATCTGTATTAGATAAAATACTGTGCCAAAATAAAAAAGCAACAAGATCTATTATTACATCAAGAAATAGTAAAAGAATGACTAAATATCCAACACAAACTTGAACTACAAACTCAAATGCAAACTGAACCTTTTACATAAGATTTAAATGCCAAGATGCTGATGACTTATATTCTCAGTAAAAGTCACACAAACTCATAAAAGCTCTTCATTTTCTATCTACTCAGGCAAAATAATAGTAAAAAAAAAATATATATAAACCCAACAACCAGAGCTAACAGGCTTAAATGAAAATTTAAAACCCACTGAGAAGTGCACATTTGTCGGTAACGAGTATTCCATGCAACAGATCTGAAACAAGGAGCAGGGGAAACAAAAAGAATTCTCATAGTATAGAGCCGAGCTAAAAATTATAAACAGATTTAAGCTATAATGTCTGCTGGCATTGCAAAACTGGGGGCTTGGGAGGGGGGGGGGAAGTTGCATCAAATTCATAAAGAATAACTGTTATTTGACACTAAGGCAAATCTCAGCCTTTCATTCCTAAAATGCGAAGGACATAAAATCCTCCTATTTTGTGAAATACATAAACACAATCTGATTGGGAGAGAGCATGCACGAAAATAGTCTTTACATTTCTAACATGGCAGCATCAATAACATGTTATGTAATGATAGATATCAAAATATAATAATTGTGATTTATATAGCACATAATCCCACTGATGGTGCATGCTCTCAGTGCTCAAGTAGAAGATATGGATAGAATATGAAGAATGGAAAAAGAAAGAACTAGGCAGAAAAGTAATAAAAGACAAACACAGAAGACACAGGGAACAAACAGTAAGTGTCATGTGACATCTGTACCAACTTCAAACAGAAATCAATTTGGCAGTCATGCTCATACACTACAGCAGTTTCATAAAATGTGGTAGAATTATTAAGTAAGCAAAAAAGAATGCAAAAGGCATATATGTTTTTTTATGTTAAAAAACCCCACTAAGCTTAAAAATACAGGGTTACATATTCAAGGTTATGCCTATTGTTTCAAAAATGTAAAATAACATTTACAGCCTACAAAAACTGATCTAAATGCACACAGGTTGATAAACCATGTGCACACCTAGCACAGGACACTTCTCACATCAACAATTAGTTGCAACACAAGTTTTAATCGTGATACCATAGAATTATAGTCTCAAAACATCAAATTAGCGAAGACATACTCGTGGTTTTGCTTTAGTTTTCTCATCAACAGTGCAAGATCAGAACTGATACACAGGCACTATCCAGCACTGTTATTGAGAAAGTGATTTGAAAACACAACTGCATAAAAAGAATAATAAAAAAATTGGAAAATGCAATACCTTGGTCAAAGGTTTATAATAAGACAACTTAAGTTGCCAAATCATATAAACATAAGTATAATATGTACTGATGCAGGATAATCCCTAAGTCAATTAATGAATAGGGTTTCAGAAAGACTGGGTTCATCATGAATATAATTTCTGTGTGGAGTTTATTGCAAATGAGCAGCTGCTTTGCAACATTTTAAAAATTGTATGTTCCAGTAACTGCAATATGCTTGTAGACAAAAATGAGCACACTGATTCCACAGGGTCACTGGCTAACATCTAACCATTCCTATGTTTTTTTTTAGCCTCTCCTCACCCTGAACGGTAAGAATGATTCCATACTTTTTTCTGTTTTTTTTTACAAGAATTAATGCTTTCAACTTAAACTCTACACCAAAACTTCAATTCTTTATAGTGGAGTATTTCATAACTACTCTTATATACAGGAAAGTGAAGACCCTTACAGTCTATGCAACAACAAATGCATTTATCAATATCATGAATGCTTCACAACTGAGTCCTATTTGAGAAACTGCTTTAAAAAATAATGACAAAAGTTCTCTACACTTGTTAAAGAAACACTAGTGCATTTTAACTCTTCCAAACTACAATTAATTTAGTGCAGGGGTGAGATCATTTCGTTTGGCCTTGCAACAGCAACTGCAGGCAGGCTTAAAATGACAAGAGTCTAGATTTTATTAAGTAGCAACATAAATTTATACCAAGTGAACAGTAATAACAACATAAATTTTGTGCGACAAGCAAGGAATGTCCATGACCAGACAGACAGGTCACATACTAGTACATGATGGAACAGACACACTTGCTCCTCGTCAGCTGCTCAAGGCCTGTCTGCCTGTACTGCGGTGACTTAAGAACAGTCAGTGCTAGGGAGGCTGTAAATGTACACTACAACTAAATCTGCTTGCACTGAAGTTACTCTGAATATTTGTCAATAGATCCTTGTGAACTGATGGGTATCAATCTTTCAAACTGCTTAATGATTTTTCTTCACAAGCTCTACGAGAAGTTTTTGCATCTTGACGATCTGTCCTCTACTCCCATCTTTCTGTCCATGCAAATGCTTATTTCATGTTTATATTCTGACTTCTTTTACAAAATCAAGAGTGGGTAACACTTGTCTTCAAAACCATAAGCTGTTGAGACATTCTGATGGTCTTGCATATTACATTACCTCTATGAGTGATAGCTGTACTCAAAGAAAGTTGTGAATAACTGTTATTGCTCTCGGCTTGTAGAGAACCTTTCCTACTGTGAATTATTGATATCATGGATTTACATTAATGACATTTACTTTTTTTTAAAAAAAAGTTGCATATTTTTAAAAAAAGGCTTAAAGGGAGGCTATTTTGAACTGTAGGACTGAAAACATTAGCAGTTAAATTAAGACATCATCTCTACTTAACAACCCCTTCAGGTTCATGTGTATACCAGTGCAGAAACCAAGAATTACAACAGTGTGCACATAAACAATGAATGAGTAGTGGATTATCTACAGTGATCAGATTGGAAAGAATGTGATTACAATTTACAGGGCTGGTGTCAGGAGGTGGGAAAGTTCAGGACAATGTCCAACATTCATTCTCAGATTTGGTAAATAACAATAAGAACACACTCATAAAGCAACTGTGACAGGCAATCAGTGTAGGCATCTGTAGCAAAAAAGGAGCAGATGTGCATGCAAGAAACACAAGGATCACAGCATAAAAAGAGCAGGCACAAATGTACAATGTATACAAGCTGCTTAATAATGGTAAGCACACACATACTAAAACATCAAAAGTTCTTACTCTAGGGCAAGCCAGGAAAGGCTGCGAGGCAAAAGGCATGAAAAAATAAAATTTCAAAAAACAAAACCTAAAGTGGTTTTATTCAAACTTTAAAAACATCAGACAGCTTACAAGCTGAACACAGCAACAGGCAAGAATAAGACAAAATTATCACTTATGATTCAAAATGTGTGTGTGCATGCATGTGTGAAAGGGAACATGTGAATACATATGTATTAGTGCATGTGTACATAATGGATATTTACATACAGGAATGCAGCACTTCTAATAAATGGTATCTCGGTTCAAGTTCTCTATAGGCACTTTGCTGTACTTTAAAAACACACTGGCTAGAATTCCCAAAGTTCGCAGACATCTCTAATAAACATTCAATCAATGATTTCCTATTAGGCTTCAACTCCCGATATAGAAATCACTTCCTAAAGCTTAAACAAAGGTTTTTGATTCCCAAGAGACAACTCTGGCAATACTTTCACTGTAAGCAAGCATCCGACTTGTCATTTGTCTTTTAATATACATGCTGTAAAAAGCAGCAGCTCATTAAGCAAGGAAACAACAGCGATCAAGCATTTTGTAAAACTGATCAGGCTCGTCCCATATGGCTGGTACTCATTATCTTTCATGTTTTCCCCCTTTGTTGCCACTATATCAATCTAACCCTGAAACCTGCAAGAGTATGTAGCTACTATGGCTGCCACTTTAGATCAGTCCTCTCTGTTGTTGTTACTAAAGTACTAGCATAGGCTTTATCTACCCAATGAAGTCATTTCTGCAGTCTGCCACAGAAACCAGACCACATTAACAGTATCTTGAAATGAGTACAGATCCCCTGCCACTAGAAAAATCAATAGCTATCTTTCCTTTGAGAACTCAGACCTTCCCTTCCCTGCCTAGCAGGCTGTAGCTAATTTGTGAAAACTTCTGAATATTACATGAACCTGGCTGCAAAACCTTTGGTATTATCAGCATGGATACATCTATTTCAAATGTATGTTTATGAATGTGTGCATTTGTTTGTACACAAGTAATGGACTGCACAGAAGTGAAATATCATGTGCAAATCCTGCAAGCAAGAAACGCACACTCTGTGCTATTAACACACAATCTCAGAAGCTTCAAATTCTGTTGTTTACATGCAAACATACATTAACACCATTCAAAGACTTGCTTTTCCTTTGACAAAAAAATATATTAAAAAAAAAACACAAACAAAAAAACCCAAGTATGAAGGGATAAAAAAGAGGGCACAAGAAGTTGGAAACCTTCAGTTTCTGCATACCTCAGACTGCGTGAACGTGGTCGCATGCTAGGGGAGCAACGTCCATCTGTCTCCTCTGTCACTGCATTGTTCTCGGAACTTCCAAAGTGATGCGACAAGAAGTGCAGCTCCTCTGCCGTCGGCTGCGATGGCAACTGGTGCAACCGCTCCTGGGACGAGTACCGCGACTGCAACACCATACCTTGCTGTGACCAAAGTTACACCAACCTGCTTTGTGACCCCATTACTTCTGTTGTAATGAAACTTCTGCCAGTACATTTGGTACTTCATTATTATCATTCTTGGTTTTTGTTCTTTTTCTTCTAAATACTTCTTCCAAAGTAAAATTCAAAATTAGGGTGCCTTCTAGAAAATTCTGTTATCATGTATCTCTCCCCCCACTCCACCCTTTTCGCCCAAAAGTTGCGGTGCGGAGCTTAATTGATATTTTAATTTTATTTTTAATTATTTTTTTTATTTCTATATATTTATTGAATAAAGCTAAGCAAATCTGAGATATAAATATTTGTCATCATTTAGATATAAAAGTCTAGTTTTTCCACACAAACACACTGAGAACTCACTGATACATTTGAGGAACTGCCAGGTGTGTTAGTGCCGTACCCAGATGAAGGAATAGAAGCAAAGGACCATCTACGTCCATCACATCTGTGAGGGGGAAAAAGTGATAGGACCTGTTAAGCTGTCTATCAATAATGAGCAGATGATAATAGAAAATAAGTGGCAAGTGGCTACTTTGATTACATTTGTAATCTGAAGACTCCTTAATGTAAACAACTGTTATATTAAAGCTAAAAAAATATATTCATCACAGAACATGATGACATTTAAGATTTCAGGAAAGCAACTCTAATATCAAAAACTTAGATTCTGTAAAAATGCATACTCGAAAGGTAGAATAGGTCATAATACTATATTCTAAGCCGGAGCTAAAACAATCAAATTGTTCAAAACTGTTCAAATCCATGCAAGTTAAGACTTTTACATTTTGCATTAAACATTTGCACAAGGAATGTTCACGCGGTCTTCAATGTGTAGTCCAAATTACCACCAAACCAATGGGGATTTGGGGGGTGGGATAAATTGTTTCACAAAAAATCCATTTTTGTAACTAAATATCTAATCAAAATGGAACATCTGAGAAAATACACATTCAACATAAATCTTAGATATGGAAGTCAAAAAGAATAGTTTAATCATTGCACTATAAGTACAGATATCTTCTATTGATATAACTAACAATGACAGCATATTTTAATAATAATACAAACATTATCAAGGATGAAGAAAGAGTTCAAAGTGATGCGTTGTGAGAAAAGCATTGGCTCTAACAATATAGTAGGGGGTGGGGAAGACAAACAATATCAAGACTACATAACAGTGCTGACAAAGCTAAAGAAATTATAACCTTCAGGTTAGCTTGATTGGGTTCTTTTGGAAAGTTAAAATTTCTTATCCGGTCAATTTTCACCTTTGGTTTGATATTTCCTACAATAAAAGTCAGTCACTGTTGTGGCCCATATTCAATAGCCCTTTGCATGTACCCTAGAACTAATAAAGTGGCAGCATTCTCTGAAAACTAAGGCTGAGCTGCTAATATCATCAACATTATGTTGTTTCCTTTTTCATGGACTGCAGATGCTTCCTTTCTAAAGTGCACAATGAGGTAAAAGAAAAGTATTCCTCCATCAGTTCAAATAATGTTTTTGATTATCCTTGGACTGCCTCTTGGCAAAATGTCTCAGGTCATCACAGCCTGTCTGTTAAGATTTTCCACCTCAAAGCACTTTGCCCATTTTTATCTTAGCAGCCGAGTGCCCAGTCTGACCTTTTCAGAGAACAGGTTCAAGTAAGGACCAGATTGATTCAGTGATAATGTATGCTACCAACATGTTATGAACATTTTCTTTGTATTGCAGCAAATCCATATCTAGCTAAGAATCTTCATCTTCCAGACATACATCTGCTTGAGAAATCATTACTTTGATAGCAACAACTCAGCAGGCACTGAAGTGTTCTCATCTGACCTCACAACATCAATGTTGGACTACTCTGTAAATAACTGACTCTTGCCTGGCTAACTATAAAATTATTTCCCCTTCACACAAAATATCCACTCAATCATAAAGGGTATTTAAAAATATAAGTCAATCGTGATTTTTAAAAAAAAAAAAATTAACTCGTGTAATTGGCATGAAAATTCCCTGCTGGCATAACTTATGGAAAGTTTGGCAAAACTTGAGGGTTTCTGGGCCTGTTAAACTACAGCAAAAACTAGAACTGATGCTTCTGTGACAAACAAATAGAAAACATACCCTAACTGACCATAAGCAAACATTTTAAGATTTTCTTCAGCAGAAATGTGACTACTTTATTCTATTCCCGCACATTAGTTTGAAAGTGTAAAGGTCTTACTCTTGAACTAGGTTTTTTTTCACTGCTAATGGTGTAGTAAGGTGGACACTATTTTTCTACCCAGTCAATAGAAAAAAATTGCAGCCAGCTAGACCTTTCAGTTTTTTCATTTAACAAGAAGTCTGGGAATAGTGTCTGGGGTACAGGTGGGAGACAAAAAAGTTACTTTTAACATCAAATAACTGTTGCCACTGAAACATTCATCACAAATGTTGTGGAGAACTTACTTTCTGATGGCCTGGAAAGCAAAGTTGACATGCTGGTTGGGCGATAGGTTCCTTGGGCTATCATGTGGACTTCCAGCTGCACAAATTAATAAAAGGGCAAATATAAGCAAACTGGCAAGAGGCAAAGTCTAAACAGGGTTTTTTTTTGGCTGTTCGCACACACAAAGAAACCCAACCTAACAATTTAGCTAACTTAGCTAAGGGGAAAAGTTTGAGCATGTTATAATGCTGTCTACAAACTTTATTAAGACTTGTCTGACTATTAATCTTGGATAATGCCCCTTAATTAAACTTCTCCAGTCAGATCATTATTTGAATTGTAAGGTTTCCTGCAAGAAGAATGGGAATAATAAAGGCCATTCATGACAACAGAACAAGTCAGTCAGTGTCATCTACAGTGCATTAGTGTGGACCAAACCAAGCTGAAGGCTGCTGGCCTAAATAGTGAACAAAAGCCGCGTCACTCTGTATCTGAGATCAGCCAGGATGTCAAATTTTTTTTTATCAAGAATACCAAAATATCCCTATATCTTACCCACATAAAAACCTTTTCAAACAAGAAAAAAGGGCTGCACAAACCATGCTATAAAGTTAATGTGCTATGGCAAGACTTGACAATGTTTCCAACAAACTAATGATGCTTAGTATTCATTGCAGAAGGCCCTGCTAATCCACAAAGACACTCCCCGTCACAAAGAGACTGAAAGCCAGATGAATCACCACTGCTGAGTATCAGAAAGATAAAGCATTCAGAATGTTGAGCGTCGGGGTGTGATTGAACTGTACAAATGGTGCTCACATCAAAATTGCAGGAAGGGAGGCACAAGACAGGTGTACAAACCTTCAAACATTTTTGCGTTTCATTAAGACAGCAGCCTGCTTCCACAGCCTGCATCATGTATGACAAAAGAATACGCACTGTTGTGGTAGATGAATGATGCAAGTTAATATTTCCTTCAACCTATTCTGGTATTCCACCCTACCTTTTTTGGTGCACTCTACTGTCTGTCAACATATTCCAACAAAGACTTTCTTAAGCACAGCATTGTAAACAGGTCGCTCTGCATTTTGATGAGGGCAATGGCGTTGGATGTCCCTCTTCTTACAAGTGCAGAGCCCGAGCGAAAAGCAAACATGGATATCGATTTTCCACTGGTATGAAGACGACCCAGGCAGACAGTTGTCGGTGTCGGGTGGGTGGTAGGGTAGGGAAGGAAGGGGTTAAAAACAAACTATTATTGTCGAGCAGAACTATTATTAGAATGAACCGAACTGACACGGTACCACCATAGTGAGTTGATGCTGAAAAAAATGTAATACGTCGGTTACAACATTCGCGGTTGACAAAAACAACATAATGACGCGAATGCTGTGGAAAATTTCTTGCTACAACACCCTTCTGGCTGGAGTGAACCCGATCGCACTTCTCAAGAGACCGGCAAATGTCAAACAAGCGTGCCCTTCCACCTCCCTCCAGTTTTTTTTTTTTTGTTTCAGCCTGTAGGACGGTCAGATAAATGCAGACCCTCCGTTCGCACAAATAATGCCAAAGACTGCTTTTAAAAAAAATGCAGGGTGGGTGGAGAGTGGACAAGTACAGGTAAAGCGTATGTGCGCGCGCGTTGCGCATGTGAACTTTGCACTAAAAGCAGCGATTAGAAACAGAGATGTTTTCATACATCACTGGTATGCACCGACGACCTGCTAATTCGGACACAAGGGAGAAAATCGGTGTTTTACGCCGTGCCAGCAACTAATGCTACTTCATAGCAAAGCAGCTAGGTCCGCAAACAGATGCCACAGGCAATGAAAGAAAGAACAGCGTAAGCTCGAGACGAGATCTGAATCAACCAATCTACTATGGACTCAAGATGTTTGTCTTTGAATTCCCCATACTGCCCCAGAGCAATGATTCACCCTCGATTCACAACTACGGCCCCAGGAGGTAACGCACCACAAAAACAAATTCCCTTTCTTCTTGTAATATGTACTACAACAGCTTCTACTTCCAACCTCGAACAAAGACGACGGCTTTGTATTATCCGCCTAAAGCAAGCTGACATAATAAATCCACCTGTGGACAGCAGCGACCACGTGACTAATGCAATACCGACGTCATCACACTTATTGCCAAAGGCTAGCCCAGTACAGGATTACAACCGCCATGTAGGCCTTTCACTGTGTCCCCGCTCCCCCACGCCAATCTGAGACATTTCGTTTAAGTCGTTGTTCTGGGAGCATGATGTATATTACAGATGACCTATGCTAACAAAAGAAACTCGCTCGAACAGTGTCATACGCGTGCGCGCGTAAGGGAGAATAGCTGCGCTGTTCAGGTGACACGCGCCGATCCCGTAGTAGAGCGGCCTGTCGGCATCTTGTCTTAAGATGGAGTATGAGGCAGTTGAGACACCTGTCGCTGGTGCTGAAGATATCGACTGAATGACCTTTCAAATATCCTTTCTCCTTAGGGGGTCTGGACAGCGGTCGTTGGTCTGCTTGCCTTGAGCCTAGTGCCGATTCACCATGGTGACCGTGGTCGGCAACTCCAGACTAATAATGACTTTACCCTCACTCCCCCTCCCTGTGTGTGTGGTGGGGGCGGGGTAGGGAGATGCAGCTTCACGCAGCAGACCCCCAGGGTCCGAACAAGCAGCAACGAGCGACAGGGCTATTGGGGTGGAGGGAATTAGGTTCTGGATTTGCGTTACCTTCAAGTTTTCGGGACTGTGGGTAATGATGCAGTTATCGTTGTGGAGGGGCTTGGAAAGAGAGAAAAGGGGCCGAGGGCATTCTAGAATTTAACGCTTTTTTTTCGAACATTGGAATGAGTGCTTAGCTCGACGCAAAATAGGCGTTATTAACACCCCCCCACACACACACACAACCCAAACAGCAGCAACACACACTACTGAATTCACCAAAATGGTAAAATGGGAAAGGGATTAATAAGACGCATGCGCAGAGACCATGGGTTCCCTGCGGTTATTGGCATTTTGAGAGAAGCCTAGTTTTTCTCGATTGAGGCGACTCACCAGGTTGGGTTTTCCGGTCTGTATCTACCTCACCTACAAAGCCCTTCTGATTCTGTATAACGATTACAATATAATTACAATTAACTCTTAGCGCTTTATCTTTACATCTTTACCACCAAAGAAGTTTACAAGAAAAACCAATAAGTCAGAACGTCAACAACACATTCGTGATCCACAGTTGAATAATTCAATGAAAAACACTGAAAGTCTGAGTGGATAAAGACGTGAAACAGACTTCAATAAACAATGTTTTATGATTTCATAGCTTCCATTCTTCTTCCCTATCATAAATACGCTATTGAATTTTCTGTGCCACGAAAGTTATAAACAACGTGTTTCTATTTCGAAACACAACTGCAGCACAGATGTCCAGGGACTCGTAAAGGGCGCTAGCCAAAGATGATATCTGGCCAAACAGCTTTGTCGTAAAACAGGAAACCGCAGTACACACATAACGACGACAGATTCTCAGAAGCCGCCATTTTGACAGACGGCATTTTGGTCTCAGGCGCGCCTTGCAGCGTTTCTCAGCGTCCCCATGAGTCCTCTTTCCCCATCTCCCCATTCTACTTCGACTTTTGTACAGAATGCTGCTGTCTGCAGCCACGACGAAGGCCTCAGCAGACGCCGGACGTCATTACGGCGCCTGCGCAGCAGCTGTGGTTCTGCCATTCAAGGTCTTCCTGTCTCCAAATGTACTCCCTCCGATTAGCAACTTTCTGGACCCGGCGACTCGCAAAATAACGTATTTACTGTGACAAGAATAGACCGAGACATACGGCAAGGTCGAAGGTGTGAGACAGAGCCAGTGTACGGACTTAGAGGAGTGTGCGGGCGGGCGGATGGTTCGAGGGAGGGGAGAAGAGAAACCATGTGCACAAGAACAACGCTGCCATGCATATTTACTTAACACGCGGACGGCTACCAGCTGCACCACAACACCGGCGAGTGAATGGTAAAAATACAAAACAAAGTACAGGTCACTTGACTAGCTAGCCAACCGGTCTTTCACATACAACAAAGCGCGTGAAGGCAGCTCATCACCTTCCTGCTCAGCCAAACCTTCCCGCACCACACCCTCCCCACCGTCAGTGCGGCAGGGCGGGCAGATGATCGAGATCACACGGCGGGTCAAGGACGACCAGATCGATATCGAGGCGCAGTTCCTGGAGGCCAAGAACTGTGGTTTTATTCCGGGAATCAGCGGGCTTGAGAAAGGGGCTAATGATTCCACAACGAGCAGTAACTAGCCCAGCTTGTCCTGCGGGCATCCACTCGAAAACGGAAAGCATTCATTCCCTTTTTATTATCTCCCTCTCCCACTCTTCCAATTAAAAAAAAAAATCCGATGTTTAGCCCCTGCATCGAGCGACAAACCAACCCCTTCCCGGTTGCTCAACCCACTTCACAGTCCCTCTCTTTGCGGGTCAAAAGCTGCTTGCTGTCTCCGAAATTCAATGGACCGTGAACAACATGGTTTAGGTCTTTGCTGCGCTTTGTTAACAGCTGCAATCTTTCGGTGCTTGCCACCTGACATTAGTCCCGCTCTCCAGTCCTGAGTTTTGTCGCTGTCCTAGTGACCGCCTGTCAAACACACCCTTTCATCGGCCACGGTCACTGGGTTCTTTAGGTTCGTATTAGTCCTTACATTAGTATTCGTTTTGAAGACCTCTAAAGTCCTTACACTTGACAGAACATTACATAAAACCCTCCTACTATTTAAGATTTCTTACACTTTGACAGACCCTTTACGGTTTATTATTACTTTTTTAAGTAAATGTGTATGTGTTGCTATTTAGATGGGTTTATGTTTTGTGACACCCAAGACTGTTAAGGATTATGATGCAAAATGACACCCACCTAACAATCTCTCGCTCATACTCATAATCACCACCACCACAACAACAACTGCACATCTAATGCGGCATAATATACAGTCCATCTTTGGTGTGGAATATTGTCATGTCTTGGCGGATTTCAAATCTCTCTCACACACACATTCAAACATATCCTTCATCAGACACGGTGTCTGGTTAAGAAGGCTGTGGCGTCTTTTATCTCCACAATCTGCAACCCGACATCTACAGACTTAGCCAACAGCTCTTTAATGAGTCTATTCACACCGACTCTTCTTATCTACATTCATGTGGGTGGTGGGTGTGTTGGTGGATGAGAAGCTGGCAACTCGTGATTACGGAAATACACCGATTCTAACCAAAGTTGGCAGAAATGTTCCCGTCGTCTGTGTCTTGGCTTGTGAATGCTGCTCAGGAGTATGTTTGACTTTAACATTTATTTTATCAGTCGTGTTGCCGGTGGCTTAAATGAGGAAAAAAAGTGTGCTAATTGCGCTGTGCACCTCTATTACATAAAACAAAGTCTGACAACATGACACGGCAATGAGAAAATCGCGTGGCGCCTCTCCTACAGAAGACAGGACATCACCCAAGCAACGCCGGGCACCTTAACTAGATAACAATATTTCGGTCAGTGGTAAGGTTCTCTACCAACTCTCTTGACATTTGCCTTTTCTCCCTCCCCCATCCTGTCTCATCTACCGTCTCCACAGTCGCCATCAGTTGAGTATACTTCACAAACCGCCCCTGCTTCAGGCGGTGGTACTTCAACATCATAATTGCCCGTCTTACGAAACTCCTTCCCTGCATTAGGAAGGAGTTAAAATAGAAATCCCACGCTGTCGAGCCGAAAAAAAAAATGCCAAGAACAGTCCTTTGCCTACGGATTGCGACCGAGTTCCTATAATTTGTAAAGGTTTAAAAAAAATGTCATTTCGGTCAATGAAGTGTGACGCTTTATCTCTTCGCCCCATATTACTTATTTTTCTAGGCCAGTTTTTTGTCAGGCCTGTGCCCATTTCCTCTCCCTTACTACTTTTAGCTTCCCCAATCTTATAGAATCAGCTACCCATTCCCGACAGCTAGGTCGACTGGGAGTAGTGTTTGGAGGAGAGGTGTGTCTAGTGCGCCTCGGTGTGTCACTGGATTGGGAGACAGCACAGCTCTCACTTCTGGGCTTTTCGCTTCCTCGGACCTTACAACCCAAATGCAAAATGTGCATGAGTCTTCCAGTTCTAGGGGGTAAAATAGAACACTGCACCGCGTAGTGTTTGGGAAGGGCATTAGACACGGGGTAGATGCTCATGACACGAAATAATACTAAATGCCGTACATTTCGGAGTATAAGCCGCGACTGTTTTCCCAGCTTTAAACCCTGCGGCTTTTTTGCGAATTTTTTCTTTTATTCCAGGAGCATCACACCCTCGTCTATTCTTAGATGTTCTTCATGTTGAAGTGTTAACTGTCCACGAGTTAACTGTTCATTTTTTTAAAAATCAAAGCCGCATATAATTGAAGCATTCAGATCATGTGCTCAAGCACACACCCTCATCATGCCGAAACGAGAGAAAAATGCCTTCGATGCAGCGTTCACGCTGAAGGCGATCGACCTGCCGAAAAAAGTAATCGAACCGCTGCACAGAAGCTTGCATATTCGCGGCTTATTTATTGTGAATAAAGTAGAGATATATTTTTTTTACTTTAGTGGGTTCGGGTTGTATACAGGTGCACTCAACAGACCGAAGTTTACGGTACTCGCTCTACGTACAACAGCAAGAGTCCTCGCCGCAACAGATCACCAAAGTCAAACCACAATCCATTTTAACACGACATATCAATATATTATGTTTTGCCCTCTAGCTTCATCCCTCAGTAAATTATAATGAAGTCTAACTACTGTCAAACTTTCCTACCTACGACCTTCCGGCACACATACGACAGGAAAGGGTTGGAAGATGTAGGAAACGAGAAAGAGTCCGGAAATTTTCCATGTGACCCTAATTCAACTTCAAGCTAATCACGCCCTTTCTTTCTGAAAAGAAACTCTTCCTCTCCATCCCTACCCCACCCTTCCTCAGGCAAAGAACCTACACCAAAGGATGAAGAGGGGAGGGTGTGTCTTGGACTATGCTACAACATGCTGATAAATGCTGCACCCAGCTGCATGCCTGAGACGCTGTATTAACCGTGGCATGTAACGAACTGGAGGCTGGAAACAAAAACTTTTGTCAACGTCTCCAGGTATCCAAAGTGCGTCAACGTGTCAGCCTGCAGCGCCGGCAGCGAGGACACACTTCACACCCCCCGACCCCATCCCTTCCCCAGTGACGTCGGCAGAAGTCGATGCCAAGGCCGCTGCACTTCCTTTCCGCCGATGTCGACCGTCATCCAGATGAGTAGACAGCGACAACGCCCGCCGCCAGCGTACAGGCATTGATAACTTGTACGTCAGCGCTCGGCTGTACATTGGCACTACGGAGTCCATGGCTGTCTCCTTATCTTTCCTATTCTTGTCCAACTTCACGCGCATAAGTGTGTGTGTGTGTGCGCGCGCGCGTAATGGGATTTTTCCTCAGCTGTCATTGTCGTTAACGACGTTTGTCGACGACGAACCGCATATACGACCCAGCTCACACTGGAGCCGAGCAATTCCTATAGAATGCTAACGATACCTAACAGCACCCAAGCAGTAATCACGTGTTTGTGAGACCGGTGTCAACAAGTACACGGGGTTTGTAGTCTAGGACCTACTTGCTATACCATCTAGACCAGGTGTGCTGTATACTATACGATTTAGCTTTTTGTGCGAGTTTACTTATTTATAAAGTTCCTGTAAATCGCATGCACTGGATTTTTGTTAATGTGAAGTCCGGTCGGCTTAACTTCCAACAATATCCGTTGACTAGCGTGAACGAGAAATCTTGAAAGTTTAACCTCAAAGCCGCTATCGAGTGTTAAGTCAAACACTGAGACCACACTTGGTGAAGTCGACCCTCACTTGAGACCGGCGATTTAAGATTTATTTTCGAGATTTCCCATAAAACCTCAGGCCGGATGTCGCGTTCCTCAAATCTCCATTGTCAAGCGACGCGTGAGTGTAGTTCCTCAGTTCCTGCCAGGAGCGGACTGCGCGCGTACCTGACCTGTGTGCCCCCACGAGCGTCATGAACTGACTGTTTAGCCATTTTGTGAAGCGGTTCAATGATATAATCCCGAAAGTAATTACAACAATACAAATATCAATGAAGTAGAAAGGGGCTCAAAACTATACACAAATCTTTTCTTTTACCAATTTCTGATTTTGCTGATGTCATCTGGGATGGTTGTACTCATAGCAAAAGTCATTCAACTGGAGCAGTTTATCAGAAAACATTCGATCACCGACATCTATTTCAGAGTTTAAAAGATAGTATGATTGATAGCAGTGTTTCCTGCTTTCTATTATCTCGGAATTCATTCTGACCAAATCTACATACCAGACTTGGTACTAGAAGAGGAAACGGAAAGTTTAAAAGAGATTTAACAAATAATCCATCGTGTTTGTGTAGTCCCTTAAATGAGTCAGATGAACATTATTTATTAAAATGTCCACATTATAATAATATTCATCAAGCTGGTATTCATAAAATGCAACTGCCTTCTCAAATTTATTTAGATATAGACCTTCTACTATTCTGACACTCAGCCAGACTTTAGCCTTTTGTTCATGTTCTTCGTAATCTGATTCCACTATGTTCTCTACCATCAAACACTGAGCTTAAATTTTTTTTTATTTTAACAATCTTCAATTGGTGCTAATGTTATTTATGTTATATATATATAATTTAAGTACCCACTAATGTGAAAATTTGTTCTTGAAAGCTGATCACACATTATAAGCTTATGCTGTTTGTGTCATCCCTACTGGGTTTTATATCAATAAAACTTTGCAACTTGCGGCCCATTTTATGCCCGAGTACCTTTATGAATGACTCTGGCAAACTAAGGTAACTGATGAAACAGTTGTAAGCGACCGAGACAGTAAACTTTCTCTTTTCAAACTTTCAATCTTAACCAGTAAGGTATAAAAATCGTCTAACAGACAATTGACTCCAACAGAACGTTATGGAGACTGCTATCCATTTAATGTACTTCCAGGTGCTCTAATCAGGATCCCGAATGACTGTTTTTCTCAATTAAGTGCAAAACTGGGGTTGACGTTGACCTTCCTGAACCAGACTGAGACTGTGGAGGAATTAAAGACTTTTCTTACATGGAATAGTCACCAGCTCGCGTCTCACCATCTCACTAATTAAAACTAACTTGTTACCAAGCTGACAATAGTTTTTTTTTAAACATTCACCGCTCTCTCTTTAACCTTCCATGGTTGATCTGAAAGTATGGGTACATTAAAGACAAAAAATATAGCTGAATGGAAAAGTCGCTATACAATCGTTTTCCTATTATTGTCACACGCACACACCCGTCCGGTTTGTAAGTTCTCAAAGAACCCTCATTCATGCGGACCTGCAGATGTTCCGATGCCTACCTGGAGCAGCATGCCCCTTGCTACGTCGTCTGCGCGAACGTCCGCGCTGGCGGTTGCTGAAGTCCTCGAAGAAAGGCACGTGAAGACTATCGAAGGAGCCTGAGGTCACTCGCAGTTCAGGCTGCGAGCGGTGCAGAGAACGGAATCCGTGGTCGTCCATGGCCAAGCCTCTCTACCACCTTTACTACTACCACCACCACCAGCAGAGCAGCCTCGTCCTGAGCTAAGAAATGAGCTAATGGCAACGACGAAGCAGGGTAAAAAATACAAGAAACTTCCCGTCAAAGTAGCGTCACTTCACCGCCATCTCCTCTTGGCATCTTGCTTTCCAGAGGACTAGGTGTTTGGCGCGAGACGCGTTGTCGTCAGTCTATATCCACTCTTCACCGTCAGGCAAGCTCCGCCAGCCATCAACACCAACACCACAACAAAACCTGTTCGACGAACCGCATCCCCACCATCACGACTACCAGCAACAGTAGCAGCACTCGTGACAAACGTCACGCACCGTTATCGAGTCTCCGCTGCAGGTAAGCTGCTTGCTGCCGTTGGGGATGCCGTGGAAAGAGTCTGCCAGCGCAACGCGATGCACGAGGCTCGGGTGTCAGGGCGCGTGCTCCACTGCCACAAGGCGCGTCCCATGTCGTGCAGCAGCCAGCTCCCTCTTCACGCGCAGCCCGGGCCTAGTTCCATGGGGCGAGGCCACCCCCACCCCACCCTGCGTCACGTCGCAATGCTTCACGCACACGTTCTGCGTCTGTTAGTAGCTACCCTCGCGCTCGCCACAAATCTCTCTTATCTGCGCAGCAGTGGAACCGAGTCATCAAAGCGAGAGAACAAAGAATAACTTGCTCGGCTGCAGTCCTTGAAAACACTTAATACGGCGCAAAACATTTCGCACTATGGTAACCGGCGCGAGGGGTCTCGTCTTACCCCACCCCCATCCACTAAAAGTCTGGGAACCGATCTGATTCCAGACAACATCAGTTCGCAGAGCTTCTTCCCACCCCCAAACCCCTCTAACCTTTTCAGCACCAGTTGCCCAGCGACAGTCGCGAGCGGCTCGTGTCAGCGATAAGGAGACGGCGCGAGAGAGAAAGAATCACACCAGGGAAACCCCAGGCATGGCCGAGTGTGTCTCGTTCATTCTCTCTAGTGACCTCCGTATCCGCCTCACCTCTTCCCCTGTACTCTGGACAAGAGTATGGCGATGCCAAAGCTCCACTCCCACTCACTTACCACCCCCGCCCCTCAAACAATAAGCATGGTACCGCTGCACGCACTCTTCTCGTTTAATCGCTCTACGCACGAGAAGCTGCGAGAGACGTGAAGCCCGGCACGCCGCTACTCTTTGCTAGTGCACGCAGTTCAAGAGAAATGAAGTCATTTTGTGCTTAATCAATACACAGACTGCTCCGGGGAATGAGCGAGGAATAAGTGGGGTGGGGAGGCACTACTGTTTGGTCCCCAGACTGTTGTTCTGCTACCGGCACAGACAGGAGCACTGCGCACTGCAGACCAATGGTGCCAGCCTAGCAACATCCTTCTTTGTGGTCATCACAATTATCACCATCCTGGCTAGACACACTTCTATCGCTGAACAGTACTCTACGCGGCTTTCAAACTCAACATGAAAGAAGACCTTTCAGTCCCTCCTTTCTCCTGCTTGACTGTCAAACCCTACCCACACCCTCCTTCTCACGCGACTGCAGGGGGTGGATGGGTGGGATTGTCAAAGTTTATTCCTTGCTACTCCTCTGCCAAATTACAGGTGCTTTTTAAGACGATGAGCTCCGTAAGAACAAATCCAGCGATGTGTCAGACTAGGTGGGAGGCGTGTGTTGCAGGTGGAAGGGGTACTGTGTGTGCGTGTATAACTAATCAGTTGCCGCGACAAAGAAGTCTTAGACAGTTTCAACCCGGAGCTTTTATCAGCTCCTCCTTCGGATCCATCTCTCATTTATGTCTGTTCGCTGCAGGTTGGCAGTATGCCACCCCTTGTCTATGCCGACTAAAAAAAGGAAAAAAAAAAAGCCAATTTACATAAGTCGCTAAGTTCGAAGACAATGGACTGACGTCAAGTCTCGGCAGTGTTCTTACAGAAGACCTCCGTCACAACCAGCCCCCACAACCTGTTAGACGACAGCGACAAACTATCTTTAGAAAGCATGTGATAGCGTGACGGAGGAGTTTGAGGAGGTGGGGTGGCATGCCAACACTACCAGTCATAGAAACATAAACTACTGAATGCTAAAGCGCGTGATTCTTTTTTTTTTTTAATCTTCCGACATGCTGGAAACGGATACATGCTGAACAAGGCGAAGCTTTTTTTTCCAGCCAAAGTTTTATTTGTTCGTTGGTTGAAAAGAAAATAGATTTTCTTCTAGGGTCACACACACACACCATCATTTTTTTTTTTACATCCTACGTTCTGATTTTAAATGCACACGTGCACGATTTGGTTCGTCAAAAGACGTTTAAAAGGCAGTACATGTACTTTGCTTTTCTCATACTGCTTCTCTGTCCTTCATACTGCGATGTAAGGCGCTACGAGCATGCTCCTTAGAAGTGTGAGTATGCGCTTTACAAATTTTGCATTTATTATTATTAACTAATAATGGAACTGCATGTACCTACATCACACGCTAGCGCCCACCTGCTTATGCTGAAAGCTCTTTTTTTTCTTGGCAGCGCCTTCCCTGTGCACCTAGCTTCGCGACATGAAATTGGACGGTATTCCACAAAAACTTGTAGCATCAATGTGCTCCTAACGAAGCTGCGACAAGAGACCCGAGGCTGACGAGAGAGAGGGAGAAAGGCGGAGGTTTGAAATCCATCAAAAATTGCCCCCTTCCTTCAAAAAAAAAAAAAAAATGGAGCAGAGATTGCAGGCTGCACGTTGAGGTCGATGTATCGATCCCAATTGTGATCCCGTCAAGCTCAAATGGTGATCACTGCAACACGCCGATGCGACAGGCCACGCAGCAGAACCACGTCGAGGAGCTGCACTGTCTGATGGCAGTTTGACGATAATTACCGCAGCTTTGATTCGCGAACATTCTGTGTTGATGTCATAATCGACCTCTGTAACGGCAGCCTCCGAGACTTTGCTTGTGTTCACACTCTGTGTGCAGACGGGCAGGTTGGGGAAAAGGTGGCGACAGGGATTTGAAGATGCAACAACCACGCAGTTTTTTTTTAAATAACAAAAGAGCATCTACAAGATTTCTATCTAACCGTTTTAACCGAGTAACAACTCAATTTCTTAGTCCTGTCAGTGTTCTAAAACCTCTTGATACCTTGAGCCACGTAAGCAGATTTCTCGTCTGCGGTATGCTCGTGAGAACTGCTTTTGTCTGCTTCCACCAAATTACAAATTCACCTTTATCCCGTCCCGGCGCGACCCACATTATATCGTGGCCAGTGGCACAAGCCCCTCTTGTGCAATGTTTTATGGGCAGGAAGTGCAAGAATCGGGCCTTTCTGTGACGTGGGAAATGAATGGCACAAGCTACAAATTTCCACCATGCCCTGACGGCCATGTGATACTGCCCAGCAAATGAGCATTCACGAGTAATTTTATTTTTAATTCATACTTAGGACTGCTTTACGAAACTGAAAGAGTGATAATTCTTTGGAACTTGTTAACAAGCCTTAAAAAATAGCCTTAAATGATGACACCACTCGTCTAAAACTGAACCAAATAATCATAAATTAATGAGCAGTGCATGTCCCCACTATCCCTGGCTGTGCAACTTTCTCTGATCATATCCCATGTCTCCTCATAATCCATTTCATCTAAAGTTGTTACACTTTCTTTTTATCGTGTTTCTATTTCGTCTGCTTTTTTGGTTATCAGCCTGACGAGACTGTTATAACTGACCTATTTCTTGAAAACCTCACAGGACCACTAAGTTGTCTAGGATAATTCTTATGGCCAGCAAGCTGCTTTACCAACGAATGAACCAGTTCTGCCATATCTGTCACCAAGTTTTAACATTTCTGTTTCCCTTCTTGTCTTACAACTACACCAGAGAACAGCATCACTTACCCCCACCTGCATCTGTCTTCTTTTCTCTCCACCCGCCCTTCAAAATCCTGCTATCCTGAATGGAACATTATGCCAAGACACCCCCAAATTTTTACGAATACTGCACCAGCAACTTGCCACATAAAAACGCATGTTGATGATCTCTCTCACCTTCATGCCAAAACGTGCAAAGGGAGACAACAACAGACAACTACAACCAAAGTTACGCTGTCTAGCCTTAGGGTAATACATTAAAAGTATGAAACCAAAAGAGATTTAGGGAAAGGGTTACAATGATGTCTTCTAAATATGACCTAGAATAACATGCATTTCTGCCTCAAGCTTTTCCTCTGTGCACAATGATCGTTTTATTTTAAGCTTGCCTAGCAGAAATTTTTTTTTCAAACTTAAGTTCTTCAACATTAGCAAACAAGATAGCATTTGTGATAGATGAATGATATGCGAGTCTGACATTTTACCAGTTTTGTGACAAGTGTAGCTACTCCTTCTGCCTTTTAAAGAATTTGGCATACAAAGTAAAATGCGTTAACTAAAGCAGTAAAATTTGTTGTATTTGAGTGTGTTTAAATAGCCATTTAAACTGTTTAAATAGCTATTTAGACCTTATTTCCTTAAGCTATTCATAAGTCATGAAAACTGAAAGAATGTATCCTCACTCATGTTTACCCTAAAAAAATCGGAAACTTTTAAAATAAATGGCAACTTACTATAACCCATGCCATCTTATTCCCCTTCACATAATTAGAGTTTAGTGAATTAACTCGATTGTTGTCATGTAAGAAATAAATTTCAAGGTATATAACTCTTCAAAGAATGTATTCTGCTTTTGAATGCAGAAGTTACTTCCCTACAACTGTAGACAAGTCTTCAGTAGTAAATTTTTATAACAATTTCAAGCCTAGCTGTTGGTCAGCAGCAAATGCACAGGTCCTGGCATTCTAGCATGTCAGAATTGGATTAACTATCTTCAATTAAATCTTTTATTATTAGCATATGAACTTCTTAAATTTCTGTTGTTGCAGCTCACCAGATACTTGGGGAGAAGGGCACCGATGTGTCAGAGTGGGAGACGTATTTGTGGCAACTGCAGCTTTACGCCCATAATTGCGACTGTTACGACGAGAAACAGATAGATCTTTCTGCAAAAATGAAAAAAACAGAACAATAATGCCAGGTTTTAATTTTCTCATATTTACAAACATACACAGCATTTACACTGTCAAACTAATCACAACATACCACAACAATCTTATTTTTAGAAAACAAGTATTTAAACGAAGCGATTGAACATCTCTCACCCGAAAAATTTTTTTATGGAGACTTTGTCAAAGTCTAAAGGAAAGAATATCAATACAACCTAGTGAATATAAATGCAAATCCACTTATAATTAACAAATGTCTAGACTGATGCTTTGGTCTGAAGCTCTCTCTCTCCGTGTAACTGTGTCAAACTCATCCGATTTATAAATTAAATACTAAATAAATCAATCTCCTTTCATTTTATCTATAGGCAAAAAGCTAAAACCTTCCTACAATTAATCACCTTACAAATTCCACGAAAATAAAATGCAGCACATATCTGTTCATGTACTGCTGGCAAGCTTGGGTAACTCTCTTTGATGTTAGTAGTACAAGAAAAACCAAATACATAATCAACAGAAAGAAGTCCTAATTTTCATGCCTTCTAGGTGAAGACCTTTATCAGCTATGAGGCAAAGAAAATAAAATAAAAGGGTTCTAATAATTTTTAAAAAATGTTAGCCTTTATCACTTGGGAAATTAATTAATAAGGCTTTGAAACTGGTGGTGGAGTTGGCACTACATTCTTTAAACTGTTGTTCACCTGGCAGGTGAAAGGGTTGCTTCCAAAATAATTGCATGAATACATGCAGCATGCTGATGACAATGATACAATTCCACCACAAATATTAAATGTTTAAAACTCTCTAGTGCAGATTGTTTTGTCAGATAATGGTTTAACTCATTACATTCTGCTGTCAGTCCAAATATCCACCTACTGTGCAATAGAAGATATATAATTTATGATGCCATGCAGGAACACAGATACAGCTAATAGGACAATACATATATTTTAGACATATCCACTTTTGCAACATAACATCATGGACCTAACCTTGCTTTGTGCACACCAGAGAATGTCAATGTCTGGCATCTTGTTTCTCATGGATACATGGGAACATTGTCTCACTTTAAAAGAAATTTCTAATGAATTAAGCCCCTAAAAAAGGAATCTCAGGTAGAATTATAAAAGATATGCATTTGTGTGCTCTGCATATCATGCTCAATGTTTTTTGAACATGGCGTGTGAATAAGAATTATTCATTTTATCAGCATTTTATTGTTCAGAGTGACCACATCATCTGGTGTAGCAACGCCCAATGTCTGACAGACATCTGAGGGAAAGTATTTCCTGCTGATTAGAGGGGGCAAATGAGCTTTGTATGGTATTGATTTCCTGCTGATGTAAGCTTATGCAAGAAAATGGAAGTCATAAAAATCGATATACATGGCATTTTTAATTTATCTGAGGGCTGGGTCTGTAATTCTGTACCTTTAATTAGCACTTCCTGTAATCAGATCCTTTAAGTATAGATCAGATGCAACTTCCCTAGACTTCTATCAAACTGCCTACAGGGAACAGAAAACAAATGAATTTGTTTGCAATGCAGCTGCCGCTCTGGTCGGTCCTCAGGAACCCTCTGCTCGCTACCGTCAAGAAGCGAAAAAAGGTTTGGTTGGGGAATGTCACTCAACGTGACACACTTCCCAAGACAGTCCTTCAGTAATGTGTGGTGGTTGATCAACATCAAAGAATGACTGGCCGCCAGATGAGAGACCTACTGACATGAGCCCAGAATAGGCCCTTCTGGCGCGCCTTGATCATTGCTGCAGTCGTCATGTCCCTCAGGGACTGGTAACAGTTGGGAGAGAGAGAAGAAGCAACTGCTTGGAAGCACGTAAATGTTTATTAACCAAAAGACAAAGTCAAAAGCTCTCAATATTCAAGACAACATAAAGTGTATTGTCTGAAAGTCTGAATCTTGAAATGTGTGCATGCCTGTTAATACACAAGATCGAAGCTTTGAACGGCTGCACTTTTGTTCCTGTTAAAGAGTAAGGCAGATATGCCCATAGAACTGTTCTCAAAGTAACCGCCAAGAAAAAAAAAAGTGGTGGTTGCAAGTCCTTCCCCTCTCCCCTTCTCTTACTCTCTCACACACAGTCTCTCCTTCCCTTACCGTTTAAGCGTCATCTCACCACTGCAAGCGAAAAACGAATAGCAAACAGTGCACTTAAATGTGTTAAGTTTTAAACCATGCTGATGTCTGCCACTGACAGTAAATCTACTCAAATTACAAGGTCTGCCACCAGAAGCTAAGACTGCACTGCTTCAACACTATGAAAGGCACATGTCTGCAGCCCTAAAAACTGTCAAATGACTCACAAGACTGTTGGTCAGTGACGGCGCCGACTGTCCAAGCGTGGAGCTTCGCATGCGCAGCAAGTTATTTGGCTCGATCAAGATCAAAGCGCCAGCACCTGGAGATCACATTTGCAATTACTGCAAGCACATACCTCAAGCCTAAGTTCACAGGGAACTTTCTGCCGGTGATGAAAAAAAAAAAAAAAGGCTGACAGCTCTACAAACAAGCATTTTTAGCAAAAGCAACAGTCTCTCTGTCTGAAGAGACTGAAAGCAAAAATATGATTTTTACAGTATTCTTCTAGACATGGCATATTTCCTTTCACTTTTGATGTTTTTGGTTCAAAAATCATGCCTATGAATTCCAAGATGTTTGGCACCCAAACTCACTGTGACTGATGGGCGGGGGTGGAGGCTGGGCAACGGTGGGGCTGGAGGGCATACTTTCACGGCGCCGTTGCTTTGTATCCTCGGACAAAGTCCGGTGCAGCCGTCTCAGCGAGGCAGGAACACTGAACGGTAGGTCGTCCCGGCACTTTCGCAACAAAGGCGACGGCAAGGGCGATGTCGGTCCGATGCTGCCGAACTCGGTCTGAAATACAGCAATGGAAAAGAACACTAGAGTCAGGTCACTCTTCACTGGACTTTTTTGTCGTCTGTCAGCGCCCTCTCACCCAAAGATGCATGCCTTGTCATGCAACTCTGGCCCATCATTTTGCACCAGATACTGCTTTGAAGATTTACGCATAATAGCTTCAGCTTTGATGCGATTTGGATTGGGTAGTATTAATTTTAAGTTTCTGAAAAAAATCATTTTTCTAAATTATATGTGATGCACTTTTTTGGCATCATTATTCGTTTAACCAATGACAACTAAATGTAACAGTATGGTCCATGAATAATAACATGATCATAAAAATGACCTTTGTATGAGGATTAAGGGAAGTACACAGAATGTATGCATACTGTAGTAATACAACCTAATCCTGATAGCAGCATTTATAATATCACACTACAAAAATACAAACATTATTTGCTATTTTTTACAAGGACTTGATATAAATTTTTATACTTTTACAGTCCAAATTTGACCCAATACATATACCTGTACCACAGATGAGCTACTCAAGCCCAACCTCTACTATATCAATGTACATACAGAGTAGACACAATGTATTATGTATTTTTACTACACAGAACATTACTGAAAAGTCTCCCCAAGCCATTAACATCAAACAGAAAAACAACACATTAAACATACCCTGACAGACCCCATTTTATTTTTCTTTTGGCCAATGAGTTAATGTAAAAAAAACTTCATGTGCTGGCTGACATTATTAGCCCAGACATATTATTCCTGCCTGTGGGCAATAAAAAACATGACAAAGGCCAGTAGCATGATACGCTTTAAGCAAAACATTATTATCTATTTCTGGACCCACCATCTCAATGCAACTGATGCATTCTTGGAAAACAAACTGTTTTTATAATAATAAGAAAAAATATTTTGTCTGTAGCATATTCTAATGATGCAATGCAATCAACTGCTGCCCACATTTCACTTAGTTCAGAAACATTGGATGGGATGAATGCACAGTAATGAAAGGTAACAAGGTGATGTCTGAAATGTCACAGGCAGCAGTAAATGTCAAAAGAACTGTGCTGGAGGACAGTGCAAATATAAAATTATTTAGTCATGATGCAACTAATAAGTGCATCGACATCCACTGAGCCACAATATTTTGTCAGCATGTGCATATCGACAACCACTTCTGAGTAATCTGTATATTAGATGTTACAGAGGTCAAACGAGCACTAAATCTGTCACACATACACAGAAACTAACAAAAGAGAATAAAATGCCAAAGATTACATGCATGCTTTCAAACTGTTGTCTACATTCCAAATTATTATTAAATATCATTTGACATTTACATCCCTGTTGTTAACAGTAAAAGCAGAATTAGCCACACAAAAAAACTTTACCATAAGGCAGAAGTGGGGAACCTTTTTTTGTCTCCAATGGCCATTTTCCTGCTATGTTTGGTCAAGCTGGAGTTTCGCTGCCTTAGCAGGGCCAATCAAATGGTTTTGTGGGCCTTAAACAGATTGCGGGCTGCAATTCCCCAACCTTGCTATAAGTCAGTTTTTAAATCCTTGAACAAATGCCATGTTCACGCTGCTTGAAATTTTACACATTTATAATTCAGGGAATATAAAGGTCATGGCCCACATAGGCCAACAACAGTATTAACGGGGTAAAGTACACTTCCATGCAAAGTTAAAATTAATCTATTATTTTGCTTCTTAGTGTGCCCCTCAGTTGTTTGTAGTATGTTGCATCGATGGAAAATTCAGTTTAATTAAAAGATGTATCTACCGACAGACTTCCTTTGGAGTTGTCATTAGCAATACCAATACTGTTAAAGAGCACAGATAAGAAGTATTGTCAACATTTCTCATTCAAACCGCAATTTATTATGAGTGGTGTGTCATATTTTAAGCTGCAGCTCACTTTGCCAACTATAATCAAATAACTCAACCCTTATGGTTAAATACACATGTCAAGAATTTGAGCGGCATGCATCAAAAACGTTGCGGTCTTGGCAGAGGGTAGTGATGGGAGAGGGAGAGGTAGCCAGGAAAAAAAAAAAAATCAAACCCGGTGACAGCCTGGGACTAGGCACAATTTGGTAGGCCTGTCTGATGCTGTCGCATCCCCTTCCCTTTCTATAATTAACCAGTTTGCTTTTTTTTTTTCTTTTTTCGAAAATCTAGATGATAGGAAGATACGTCTGAACGGAGAACTTGGATAAAATGTATAGAACATCTGCGCGCTCATGCTGAAAATGCCGTTAGACGTTAACTCTCCAGTTAGGGTTAGTACTTCTACTGACATCTGGTCTGTCTGCAGAAGCTCCCGTCCTTCTACTGAAGCCTGCTGCTGAGGATGGTCAGACTGGTCGCAGGGATCATGAAGACAAACTGGTTAGGTGTACGTTTAACGCTAGCGTAGGCTTCTTCAGTGCGCTGTTCTCAAAGATGTTCCTAGCTGCTCCGGACACTGATTTATTCAGTAGTTGTTTTTCATTAAACAGCGTTCCATTCACGATTCTCATTCTGATAAATGCGTTAGCATGCGAACACTTATTCGGCAGGTCTGCAGATCAGACACTGACAGCCGAAGATCACCGTGATGACGATGGGGCCGACAACCGAGAACTGAACAGAGGCCAGTATGTGACAAAAGATGATGATAATTGTACGATAACCCGTGAATCCAGCTACAAGAAAGTAAAAACCAGATTCAACTCTTGTTTGAATCAAAGCTAAAAACATCATGAAAGTACTCACTATAGTAATTTCAACCAACCCTGAGGTCCACAAAGAATGCATGGTTCCTTCAGCCGTTGGTACTTCCAAGAAGCCATACATATCAACTCACTAAAGTGTATTCCGGCAAAACATATATACCGACAAAAAACAACCACCCTAGGTCAGCTCTTATGACAAAGTTTTGCAATCTGAGCGAGAAAACAATGCAAGAAACACATTTTGGGCCGTGACAGGTGGGCGTCAAATGTAGGAGGCAGCAAGGCAACCAGGATGCACAGTTTGGGCATCACGTGCTAAGGTTCTTATTTGGCAATGACCTTGATGTTAATCTCTTGTTATTCTCGCCATGTGTGGTGCAAGGTCGCGTCCACCTGCCGTCAGCGCTTCCTGTGTGCTTTCTCCAAGCTCAGTCAGCACGTGCACACTCCGTGATCAGGACCCACATTCTGGAATATGGGATTCAACGTTCATAACATGTGGTAAGTGCGCCTGAGCATCCACTGCCACTTGGCAAGGCATCTTCTTATTATTAGTAGCAGTATTTGAATACGGGAAATCTGCAATGACATGCAAACAATCCATCTGCCTACATTCACCATTACAAAAGCACCTTGCAGGATGTAGCAGGTAATGCATACCCTTTCATGCACAAAATCCACGCAGTGTAGAACAAGGTGGGGGCGGAGAGGAAAGTGAACTGATCGAAATGGGGTGACGTGGTCGTGTGAAAAGCACACACAAACATTAGAGGCGGTTATGAATCGGCTGAAATATCGATAGGTTTATCACCCAGATATGTCTGTGTTTTAAAAAAAAACCCAAACAAACAACAAAATTCATATAATAAAACCACTACTATACAGAATGATAAGACAATGTCACCATCGTTTACCATTTTCCATAAGGGCAATAAACCGCAACAATCTAGAAAGATTAATTAGTCACACTTAATAAAATAAAATGTATACATGAAGACGCACGCATGCACACACATCTGGTACAACCCACTTAGCATGGACCGCGCGGGAAACAATTTTTTAGACATCAAGCATACACAACACTCGTTAATACATATTTGTGTGTACATATATATTATAAACTCACTCTGACAGACAACTGGTGCCTCTCCGCTTCCGTCTCCTCGCCGTCGTCAGCAAAAGACGTGATTCGGACCCGTAGCATGCAGCCCCGGCGCCGCACTATGACGGGCACCTCCTCCTCGTACACCATCGACTCATTCTGTTGCAGTTGCGGCCGTTCGGCCATGATGCCTTCCAGAGACTCTGTGTCGTCTGCCAATCGATTCGCCTTATTTCACATTTGTCAAAACCGCCAGAGCGCTGGACATCGGGCGGGAGGGCAGCGTGCGATGCGTGGCACCCGTCTGCTCCGAGTCAACAACACCTAGAAGTGCACCCGGGGCCTGCCAGATGGCGGCTGAAGTATCTCAATCTACCTTCGCTGTTTGCTCGTCCTCCTAGGCAAGTCGTCATTGACGACACATTCATGTGGCTGTCATGTACTGCTGACATTCGAAATTCACCCTGTATCACGGCTGTTGCACACGGCAACGGGGCACATAAAAATATTGCAAAACAAATCAATCCGCTGTAAATCTTCAGCTGAATATATTTCCCCCAGTCTCTTTGCGCACATCTGTGATAAATTTTTTTTGTCTTCTTCAATGGCCAGCACCTAAGGTATTTATGATCGTGCCCATCCTATCTTTTCATCCGGGTGATTTGACAAGCTTGACAATTATTTAACAAGTCGCTTCCCCAAACATGGAAAGAAGGAGAGCTTCAAACAAAGATCTCTGCGATGACCTTCAACTAGAGGACGCAGACTTGTATGAGGAATGGGTGTGGGAAGAGATGGAGAAGAAAAAAAAAAAGTATATAAATGCTAACAGACCGGAACAGCAGCAGCTTTCACCATACGGAAAATATGCTTTCACTTCCTCGCTTTTACGCACAGTTCCGGACCACGGAAGACATCTACCACATCACTTCGACCACCACAGAACACTTGATCAGTCGATCCCCTTCTTCCCCCAAACAAGTCAAAGGTCATTTGTCAGGTCTGCTAGACGGCCAGGTCGGAGCCGATGCACGGTGCAAGCATGCAAGCAGCGCTGTGGAGACGGATCGAAGGCAGTCACGTCCATATTGTTGTGATCACCGCCGAGTGGCGACAGTCAAACGTTGCCTCCGCTCTCCAAACACGCACCTCACTGAGAGCCATCATCATCCTCCTGTTGAACAAAGCCTTTAAAGCAAAGATTCTTGTCGCGGCCGGTGCTGGCTGTTCAGGACGCACAGTGACTGCCACCATGCGGCTGGACGCAAGCCGGGGTGAAGGAGGTCTGGAAAGGGTGGAATTAAGCAGACGCAGGCGACTTGGGGGTGAAATTTCAGGCTGGCACACGGGCAAAGCTGTGCGTCAGGACTGCTCCCCGGATCGAAGTCTCGCCCCGTTTATAACAGCGATACGATGGAATCGATCGACGTTTCTTCAATTAAATTGCTGCTGCTGCGGAAGAAGAAAAAGGCAAGGAAAGCCTACAGCTTTCAAAACGGAATGAATCTAGCACTCCCGCACGCCAAGAACTATAAAACCGTCAGTTCCTCGGTACAGTTCACCTGAAGCACCAAACACCCCAAACCTGTAACAGAAAACACTCTCCATATGGATGCTTCCTGCTGAACACTGTGACCATCAGATCGTCTTCATTTAACAAATCCTTAATGAAGCCGATGTCCACAATGATATGTAGATATAAAAGATTGGTCTCACGCGATTTTCACGTGGGTTGGTGATATGTTGGGAGTCCGGTCTATACGTATTCCCACCAGACCCTTCACCTCATGCTTCGGACTCTCATGCGGCTGCCGCAGCAGCCAGGGTGGTCAGAAAACGCTGCCGTCAGCGGCTTTCTCTTACAACGCTTCATTGATTCGCCACTTTCACTTTCTCCGCTGCGCTCACTTGCTGCTAATCCTCGCCGCGTCGTTCACTTGCCGGGGATCGAACGCGCTTCCCTGCTGTCCACACATGGCCTGTCGCTACACGCATTCGGCGCCCAGCAGGCCTTCGTGCACCATGGCGATTCGTGCAGACACAAACGTCTGCGCTGCAGGGTGGGAAAGGGGTCGGGCGGATGAAAACAAGGCATCTCTATCCGGACTGACGAGAACACGATGCGAGTTTTATGCGTCAAAGAGCTGCAAGTCGATGATGGGGGTCTGTGACGTCAGGTGCTGACGTCAGTGGCCTTCTGTGGAATCAACCGTTAGTCTCAATCTGTGAGTTCGGCACCGGCAGGGGGGAGGGGGAGGCATCACGAACGACACTGGATAAAGATAATGCATATTTCCTTTGATATTTCTTACCAGTCCCCTCTGCGATCGTGTGCACGCTTTAGTCGATTGACCTCCTCTGGCCATCAATACCCACCTAGGGAACGCTGTCTTGACAGAAGAAAGGATCAGGGACAGCAAAGAGAGAGGGGAAAAAAATTGACTCATTCGCAATCATTTCCACCGTGAATGAGAAATTAAAATCCCAAAACACTTCAATGCAAACAAACCAAAACAAGTAATGCTAACATAAGTAGTTTTTAATCGCAAGCTGAACTTCGTGCACATGCGCAGTCAACGTGGACCCAAATCTGAACGGCGTTCTAACGAAGAGGACATTTGGGCTGAGCGTTCAATGTCGCTACGGACATGTATGTACTGTTTACCTACCTCTTGTTTGTGTATTATACGCCAGCTCCTGAATTACAAACTATTTCACGGACTATTGTTTCTATCTACTGCCTCAGTCACACTTTTGACCATAAATGTCTCCTGCTCGATTACAGTCTTTCACAGTCGTTTGAGGCATCTTTGCATAAACAAACTGTGTATAACTTTGTCTTGTACATGTTTGTCTTACCACCACGCTCTATGTTTGGACGCTTCTCCCTTTGCCCAGGCTCTGTGCTCGCACGTCTAGAAGGAAAACAAAATGGAGTCCCTTTACATCTTCGTAATTCATTTTCTCGTTCACGCTCGCAATTCCATAAAAGTTATTCAAGCGAAAGGCAGCGGTAAATGACATAATAGCCGTGGATACATGCACGTGCATGCACATAACCTTTGTCCAGGGCGTCGCGAATTTCCACCACAATCGATTTTGTAAATTCTTGAAGTGAGGAGTGGGTGGCGGGGAGGAGAGTACAATGATTTCTTTAACCGACCTAAGCTCGCCTGCCAATCAATTCCTCCATCCCCACTCTCAAATCACCTTCCTCCACCTTTCAGAAACGGCTCGCGCGCGATGGGTGTAAATAAACTGCCCCATGAGCTATTAATTGTGTGTTTGCCCGCGCTAATAAGCCCTGGCATTTTACTGCGTGACGTCTGAAGCCGGCCTCCGCGCCATCTTATGGATCAGTGCACGCGCCTGTCGGCGGCAGTGACGTCAATCAGAGCCCTGTGCCGGAGGTCTTCAACACACCAAAAATTCTGCACGCAGCCTCCCAGTGGCCGGAGGACAAGCGGTGCCGTTAGCTCTCCTTCTATCTGTCGTCACCAGCTTTTTTTTTTTCTTTCCTGCGGCGGTAGACCTACATACACAGAAGCGACCCTGACCTTTTCACACCTCCGTCCGTACAGCAATCGAAAAAATGCAATTAGAAAATATTGAAATCGAAAAATAAAAACCCCGTGATGCGTACTGTAGCAAATTTAAATCGAAAATGAAAGGAGGCAGGACAGAAGAGCACAGGGAGGATGGAGGAGTAGAACTATTCGAGCGCTATAACTATCATTCAAACTGGGGCTGAGATAATGAAATTAAATAGACGATTTATTTCGATAAAATGACAAATGAAAACTACCGCTAATTTAAGTGGCTATATCCTGGAGGGGAAGCACTAATCCAAATTCCGACACGTTTATGTGAAAGGTTCTCAACCATATCGCTATGCAGCGGTTGTGGCGGTTGCGACAAAACAGATAACGAATACAATTCTAGTCAAATTTATTTATATTAAAAGTGTAAAATAAAACGTGTCAAGTTCTTCTCTACCTCCCTTCACTCTCGCGGCCACTACACCCTCCTACCACCACCTGTCGACTTCGCCCGCCGCAGACGTCATCTCATGACGTCAGGGTTGTTCTGGAACTCTAATCAGCCCAGTGGGCAATAGTCAAAGAAATAAAAACTTTATCAGGAGCACTTGCATCATTTACTGTCTAGGAGCATATTAGGTACAGCCAGTCAACGATGCCTCTGCTATCATATTGACGTGTTTTTACGATTTACGGTTGAAACCTAGGTTCGTCATCTGAGTTCATATATCACTGAACATTTCACCTCAACTAAAGTTTTAACCGTATCGAGAACCAGACAGCACAACCAAACACACGTTGTTGTTATCTATGTATACAGTATATCAACTCATTATTTCGCCAACAATCTTCATGCTTAAGGCTAACTGAACTCAACAAACAGCGCAATTATATGACATTATGAACAACACAGATTAATACAGTATCAATACATAAATGGTACTCTACAGCATAGGAACATACAGTCCTCCAGTACAGTACACTACCGATGCGGATTTGGCAAGCCTCCTAACCACCAAAAAAAGGTACAACAACACCAGCCAACAACACCAACCCACACCTGCGGCGTCACGGAGCAGCGACCCTCCTCCCACACCTTGCCCTCTTCCGCTCCTCATCCCTCCATCCATATTGCAAAGACCACCATTTCCTACAGTGCCAAATCAACTTTTCCTTCTCAAACAACGCTACATCGTCAACTCCGCCTCTCGCCACGCTTTGTGACAAAAGGGATTCTCTCCACAATAAACCCCCACCCGCCTAGTAATAGATAATTATCATCTATGTTGTCGCCCTCGTCTCTGGCTCAACATTTGCGTTGGACGGATGATGGCGAGCTGGAACTGTATATGTCAATAACATAAAAATGAAAAATGAAATATACAAATAAAAATGTATATACAAATATAAAAAAAAAAAACAGTCCACCCACACAATTAATTACTTCTGTGTCTGGCAACATGAAATGCCGACGCATGGCACCATACATTAAGCTTCCGTTTGTCGTTTTGCAGCTCCGTGCACTCATGCCATTTGGTCTTCCTGTTTAGCTGACCACCAGAGGGAATGAGTCAATCGAAAGTGTCTGGACGGCAATTTTAACCACTTCACTACCACCACCACCCACTTTTCATCACCCCCACTCCTATCCTTGACTAGCTTCACTAGGTCAGTAGCAGCACCATCGCAGTATCTTCGTGACACGGGGAGGGCAGATCTGATGGAAGCCCCAATTCCCTTCTACTACGCCGTAAGTTGTGCTGTACAGGACCTTAAACACAATGAATTTCACTCACTGCGTGTATATACCTCATTGTTGTGACCAATGATGTGCGACCCTGAGTACGATGCTCAAAAGCATACTGTAACAACGAGGAGACTAACAATAACGATGGCTTTGGTGACAAGGGTAATAAAAGTTAAATGAGGGAGAGTACAAACCAACTAAAAAAAAAAAAAGGTGGGCCTGCATATTGTACCAGTGAATTTTCACACATTCGCCTTCCGACAACCTAGCTTTCGCGCAGCACGATTCGTCGCATTCTCTAAATGTTTATCTGGCCTGGCAGAGATGAACCGTTTGGCTCTAGCAGCACTAGGACTTGTTGAACTGCTTTAAAGCAGTGAAGACAGTTCCAAAACAATTTGATGCGAACAGCCCGGCACTCCTTTCATCAATCAATAGGAGGCTGCTGCAGCCAGCATCCAGCATCCGCCATATGACCACCGCCTCCCTGTACCACTGTCAGCAGCAGGCTTGGACTCCTGCCAGTCGAGTCTCGTACACAACCTGCGCCACACACTTCTGGCTTCCGACTCTCATCAATGTTTGTTTTGTTTAGGTTTTTTTTTTTTTTTAACTCGGAAGAGGCAAGAAGAGGGATGTTGTTCAAACAACTAGAAAACCTGTTTGGATGTTCACATCCCCTATCATGTCAAAACTAACTCCACAGGAAAAAACCCAAACACACTCTTCCTAAATATTTTAAATATTATATTGCACTCCTTCATCCATTAACTTAAAAAGCACGGAGACAACACTTCTCATAGCGTTCGTGTTAACCCAGATGCTACTGTCTCTCACGACTAACGGTTCCATCCATCATGTGCAAAAGTGTTTGGGGCAAGACGCAAAATACTAATGACAACAAAAGCCCCCGCACTCGCGTGCCAAACTTGCACGCGACCACAAACAAGCGTACCCAGTGAACGGGTACGCCAAACCGTTGTTGACACACTGTACTGAATATCGTTTTGCCAGACCTTGCCATGCACCCCCAGCGCCGAAAGCAGGCCAAGGTGAAGGTGCCGCACGCCGGCCGCCCGTATGCCGCAGCCTTTCATGTCGCGCGTCAACACCCGCCGCTACTCAGCCGCGTGCGAGGCGAGGACGGCCGGCTTCCAAAGCAAGAGACTGCCAATCAATGTCTAATTAAGCAACGCGATCGGTGCTGGAGCCGAACAGGCAATTTCCTTTTACTTTACAATGCGAGATGTTTCGCAATTTACAAGATTACAGCCGTGATGTAATTACATCGAATTTGTTATCAACTAGCTTTCCGTGGAAGCACAGTGACACGGTAACCGAGGACAAATGTTATTTAAACAACGCGACATCTCTGGTCCGCTCACTCATTGTAAATGGTGAGCAAACCTGCAGACATAATTAAAATTATATTTTACTTTTTGAAAGACAACGTATAGTAATTTTTTTTTTAAGTGTGCGTGTGCGAACTGGCACGTCCACATGTAAACATGGGCCATTGTGCGTCGTTTGGAACAGTGTGCATGCCACGCTGAGCTGCGTGTAAGGTGCCTAGAAAACCATGAAGTCGCCGGGTTCAACCGCAAGTCGACTTTGCTACGTTTGGTCTGAGCAGCCACTTGATGCTTGAGAACCATTTCAAGGAAGCCAAAAATGTCGGTCTTAACGTCAAGACTTCACATCCAACCCAGCATCCCTCCCCCTCCCCTTCCCAACTCTCTCTTCTCGGGAATCAAGGAAAACAAATGCGCAAGTGGAAAGCAATAACACCCGGTGTTATCTGCGCACTCAAGTCGGACAATAATGCTGGAGTGAGAAGAAGACGTTTTGCGGGCGCGACCTCTGGCAACGCGCTCTCCTCCGCGTCCCGTGCCAGAACGTGGCGATTACGTCGCTGGCGCTAACGACAGGCAGGTGCCTGTCAGGCAGAAGTGATGCGCTGCGTTTGTGCTCGTGCTTCCCCTGCCACCAGCTGAGTGGCGCCCCGCGGTTTTCTCACCCGTTGAACGAGCCCGTCGAAACCACTTAACCGCAAGACTTCCACTCACTCCTCCACAGGTACACGAGCCTGGAAAAGACTCCCCCGCCCTCCCCCCTCCACACACACCCGCACATAAACAAAGACAGATTAGCTTGGTACAGTTAACTGCATCGCAGTAATCTCAAGGTGATGAAGAAATGTGTACAGTCGAAGATAATAATAAACAACACCGACTGTATTCAACAAATTTCAGAACTTTCTCGATTAAATTCACATTTTCCATGCTGATATCAAGATATATACTAGGGAACTTTAAAAAAAAAATTCGTCATGAACAATTGACAATTGTTCACTCTATCTCTCTATATCTAAAATGTACCAGCTCGCCAGCCCCGCGTCTTGCCACAGGGAAGAAAGGGACTCCTACCACCCACCCCTATGATTCCCCGCTATGCATCATTCACCTGATGTCGCCACCCGCGTCTGGCACAGTATCAGTGTTGGGTGAATAGTGACAAAACAACGAGTTGAAAACATAGTTAAGGTTTGCGCTTACATTACGAGAGAATCCTAATCCAAGACAACAGTCCATTACCGCTGAATCTCAACAAAACATTTAGGGCACAAGTTGAAAACAGAAACTGTGTTCTCGGTACTGTACTGAAGTAAACTTTCAAAGCCACAACAACTTCTTAACTTTAAGATTAATGCCACGTTTTTACAACAACCTCAACAAGTGATCAATCTAACACTGCCACAAACATGGACACTAGCTCTATTCACACGTGCCAAGGAAAACACCTGCATCCTTTCTATTCCCGCCTGTCTGTAAGAAAGCGCCTCTGACGCACCACCCACTAATGATGTAACCGCCTGCTATTTTCATCCCACAGAAACAGAAAAAAAACTACCTTACTTATCTGCTTGTGCCGACATGAAATCAAACTGGCCACCTCTTGGCCCACCCAAAACAATCGCTGTCTTGCATAGGAAGTAGCAATGGTGTTCAGCGAAGAAGTAAAGAACAGGCAGTTCCCGCTTGTTTAATCTTGAGGGTAACGTCGACTCCCGGTGCAGTAATAACGTTAACTGCGCCCAAAAAAGTGGCGAGGGGAGGGGACAAGGCGTTCGCAAGCGGCCAATTCTTGGGTCGAAGACGTCCAGCCTCCTGGAAGAGCTGGAGCCGTTGTTGTTGGCGCCGTGGTGTCTATTCCCGTTCTCCGCTGCTCCTTCCCTACCCACCCTCCTCAGTCACCTCCGCTCGCACAGATGTTCTCCTGCCCTTGTATGCACTGCCACTCAATAAATTTTACACCCCGTCCAGTTCTTTGCCTCTGGCACAGACAAACGTGTCTGTCCATACCCTCTTCCTCCGACCACCCAGAGTTTAGTGTGTGAAGCAAGCCTTTAAATTTTAACATGCGTCTATGCTACGTTACACAGTTACAGACACAAGCTGACAAAATTGCAATGTTCCCCTCCAACAAGGTTACAACTCTTTGTTTTGCTGCATATTCAAGCTGCTGCTGAACCAGAAAAAAATTTCAGAAAACTTTGTCAGCAATCGGTGAATCCTATGCTAATCTTTTGTTTCCATCTGCAATTACTCGCTGCTCGTCTCCACCCCTTTCTCTTATAAATAATGCAGTTTGTTTTTTTTTTGGCGAAGAGAGGGTGAGTATTTACCTAAAATGGTAACACAAACAATAATCTATATTCCAAAATTAAGTGTAGTTGATGCAAAACAGCAAAATTTCCCTAGCACACACCCACATAAACCACCCAACACAACCCGCTTCTATAGGGCTATGTGGTGCCGTTAAGGGTATCAAATATAATAGCTAGCACTCTAGATTCATGAGAGGAGACGGACAATGTCTCAGGCTGATTGATCTGCTGAAAGATTCTCTACTTAATACAGAGTTCTGATGAGAGAAGACAAGGTGCCTCTTGGGCATATCAATTCCTGAAGGGTTAGAGGGGAGGGGCAATGCTTACATAGTAGTGGAGGATAAAAGGGACAAACACAATCTCTCACTTATTCCTGAAATGATTATTGGTAGTAAAACTCTTACGAAATGACCAGGTTTTAAGCACTTTCTAATATTATTGCAGTCAATATAAAGACCTCTGGCCTTTAGCAACCCAACCCCACCAAAAGATAAAATAAGTTCCTTTCTGGGATGACGTGGGGCTACTGTATAGTTAGAGTCAGCATGTTGCAATCAGTCACTGTTGGAATGTCACAGCTAATTCCTGTCAATTCAGTGAAAACTTTACTTAATAAATCATGTTCACGTCTTTTATTGTGAACAAAAGGAACAGAAAAAGTTATAAAAATGATAAATTCTTTATAACCAGAATCTTTCCATGGTGTCAGTATATATGTATGTCTTCAAGCAGAACAAAAGTGTGACCCCCCCCACCCTGTACCTACACTTTCATACACTGCACCTGAAGTAAAGGACAACAATGAAAGAACAAGATTATTTTTAATGCATCACATTAAATAGTCTCCAGGAAAACATGGTTCTGCTGGGTTAAAAAGTCCAATTCATCACAGCTTCCAAAACTCTATGCAACTGTTTGACCTCATTCTCTCCATCCACTGTGACAGCATATGCACACACACAGAGTTCTAAATCACAATGCAAAACAAGCTTATGGGCTACTATTGCCTGAATAAAAATTGTAAGAAAGACTGCAGAAAACACAGACTGTACTGGCATACTTTAATGCAATTTTGATAACAATGTACAGCTTGGAAGATGTGGGACAAACAGAATGAATGTACAGGACATTCAACAGTTGTATCTGTGGTTTTTGTGGAAAGGTGGCTTCGTTGATCGTTCTTACCATGAAACTAAGCACAGAGAGAAATGACCAAACATGGACCAAGGGGAATAATCCAGCAATCTGTAATTTGAGAGTAAGAGGCCTAACCAGTGCCTGTCAAATGTCCTGCTGACATCCCAGCAATGACTTCACACATTTATAATTACTTCATAATGTTAATAATACTCGAAGCTAAAACAGGTTAAAAAAACAAGTGCCTTATCAAAGATATAATGACCCTCTATGTATATATCAGAACACAAAGATGGATGCAACCTATTTCTAATTTCTTCCCATAACTTGCTTGAGCATATGCTGTCCACCATGCCCAACCAAAGAAGTCTAGGCATCTGCTTATTAAAATTATCCTGATATTAATTTTGGTCATAAACAAAATAAGCAGGCCCTTTTAAATGTTGTTAACAGCATTATTTCACTTATCTTTAATGGTCTGTCCAGAGAGTGCAATCTATCTTAGTTGTGATGATTTATGTTTTAAGTTCTCATCATTATTGTTATTCAGAGCCATTCACCCATTAGAAATGCATACTGTCAACGAGCATGAGTATAGCTGCATAATATCCAATGATAAGAACATAAAGATGCACATCCCTTTATTTCCTAATCACATTCCAATAAGGAAAACCTGTCAATGTATTTGCACACACACCTGCGATCAATACATTCCAAGACCCCTTGAGTAAGCTGAAATTTGCATAAAACAGTGAATCCCATGTATACCTATTTCCTACATGAATGACTTTTTTGAGCTACTAGCATTACTACACATTTTTATTACTCAGAAAACAGTACAATGATAACGCAAAGAAACACAAAGCTCTCACACAGATGTGACTAATTACAAGGGACAATGTTATGCGCTCACAAAGGAGTGTGTGGAGAGAGAGTAATTTTTCCCAGAATGACAAGCTATCTGATGGGGTATGTTTCTTATTTTTACCATTTGCTCACGGCTGGGCCTCACTGTATATACTTATATTATGACTCTTGACAGTTAGCTTCTTGGTACAGCTATTACTATAAATGTAATGCACACTTTATTTATCCGCTTTGTTTTCAATGAAGATTATATAGATGATACAGAGAGGTTCAAAACAATTCAAATTAAGGATTTGCTAGATTTACCACCGCATGCATATTAGCATGCAACACACAAAAATAAGTTTTATACTATCTTCCTTTATATGGAAGAAAACCTGTTATGCACAATGCAAAATGATTTGAAATCTGCAGCAAAATTACTATTTTCAATGTTAACTGGAAAGACAGTGTTTGGGATTTGTTTTTATTTATGGATTTTAATAATGAGCCCAATACATGAAATGTGGCTCAATTAGTAGCTAAAAGTATATGCACCACCAATCTTTTAGCCACACCAAATGTAATAGAATCATATATTGGCTGATAGAGGACATAAATTAAACCTATATCATAATAATCAGGTGTGATGAAGCAATTTTAAGGCAAAAAAAAAATCAGTATTGCCGCAAGAGCATCAAATAGGTTTCCTGCATGTGTGTGATAGAGAGCTAGTGCCAGATGTTTTGCAACATAGCTTTCAAAATAAAATTCTAGAAAACAAAAGTAAGGACCCCCCCCCCCCATTCCCTGCCAAACCAATGCCAGCTCAACAATAAGCCTTTCACCAAGATGCATAGACAACCTTTAGAGAAAGACAAGTTAGCTGAAGGCCCAATTTCATATCCAGCAGTTATAGCCAATAAATGCAAATACACTCATGACAGATGGTTGGCCATCTTGTGTAAATAGGACATCAGAGATTTCTACTTCTTTCCTGGTAACAAACACAAATGATTGTTCTAGAAGTAATCTTTGATACACCAATTATCAAGGTAAAAGGGGACCAGTGTTGTTCTTCTAACATCACTAGAAAAACAACTCCAAAGACCTATATTTTGTTAACAAGAGGTAGCAACTAAAACATTGCTTAATCTGATTCTTTTGCCTGCTAGCTAGCTGTGAAATGAACAAAAGCTCTATTAAAGAGAAGTTTGTTCACAGCTAGAGACCAGCCAGTTTGCCATTTTATTACAGTCACCAGCTGTAATGTAGCCTACTCTCTAGGCATCATAGGACACAAAAGTTGACAGTTTTTGTAGAGCCATATAGATCACATTTTTGCAGAAATGTGGATTAAAGGCTGAATTTTGGCTGTACTAAAGGCTAATGAGAAATGCAATTTAAGCTCAAACAGGTTCTGACAGTAAAACATACTGCAGTTCTTTTTGCATTGTTGTTTGAGAAGCACACCAGGAATGGCCTAGATTTTAGACTGTGTAGCACCTGATGTTAATAATGTAGTCACTGAGGGCTGCAGAGGGAGCAGTTACAACAGAGGCTAGTAATAATGACGTCTCGGGAAGATCTTTTATCCCACTCTCAAAAATAAAAACACATGAGTGTCAATGTTCAAAAGCTTACATTGTGCGATGAGCGATGAGCGTAAAACATAAGCCATTTTACTCAGAATCTTGGGATTAATAGCTTATACCACAAAGTATACTCCATCAGGTTGATAATACCCTTCAACCAGACCCTTTACAAACTCGTGTCAGACCAGACAGTATTACAATAGTTCTCTCTCATGCACAGGACACACAAATAGAAACCTAAGCAATCACACAACTAGAGCTTGATCCTGTTTTGCAGTGTTAACTGCACTTCAGGGAGTGGAATATAAGTTTATTCATGTGATATACTAGGCATAAATTAATTTTTGACACTACAAGGAAAGTGTAGTTTACCTTCTAAACTACCTGAAACATTCTGTGTAAATCTAAAAGCAGTATCCATCAGAACGTGAAAATCAGCATGATTTTTAAAAAAAAAAGAAAAGAAAACTCACCGAAGAATCCATATCACTCTCATATTCCTCCTTGGCCACTTCCACAATGTTCATTATCTTTTTCCTAGTTTCTGCGTCTGATACTCCATACACTTCTAACAACTCTTCTTCTGTAACCAGTCTGCACACACACACAAATACCAGAATGTCTATGTATTTATTTCAAAAAGAATACTTCACACCTTTAAAAAAACGTGTATTATTACTTTTTATCTCATATAAATGAAGTAAAAAGTATGTCTTAGAGGTCTCACTTTAACAAAGTGTGCATTATTTGAAAAATGATATTTAGTATAAGTTAGTTTCTCTTACCAACAACAAACAAAAAGGCTACTGAAAAAAGTACATACCTTTTATAAAATAATTTACTTCATTAAATCATTTGGGTCAGTAGGTACCTAAATCACACTTAAATTTATGTAACCATTTACCTGTTTTCTATCAAAACTGCTCTATAAAGTGCTCTTGATATTTTGCTTATTTTATTCTATAAAGAAACTAAAGCATACTAATATCACTCACAAACTCATATTTAATGCTCATATAAAGGCGTTCACCTAAATTAAAACATTCTGACTTAACAAACCAGACAACCTGAATAGTTTTTAACATTATCTTTCTGCTCACCTGAAGTCTGCCATGGTCATGCTAGATGGGAAGTTGTTGAGGTAAGGCGCCATTTTGTGCTTCTTCAGGAAATCCAAAAACACAACATGTTCAAGATTCTCTGAAGAGGAACGCCCATAGCCTAAGACACGATCTGGCTTAGAGGACATGGACAAGCACCGTCTCCTTGGATTGAGTGCACGATCTACAGATGTGATGATACGCAGCTGTTTGTTGATTGGAACTGGCATCAGTTCTAGTTGATCATCTGCAAAATCTCTTAGCCTGGGTTCACTATGACTGTCATCACTCAGTAATTCTGCACGACACTTTTCCATACTTGCTGACAGCTCTGGAGATGATGAAGATGTCTCCACACTGTCATCAAAGGCCAGTTCTCGATGCAGTCCTGTACGTGATAAAGGTTGCTTTTCGTACATGCGAATTTTTCTTACAGGAGTAGAAGTAAGTGTGTGCTCTCGCAAGGATGACCGTGGACTAAGAGACTCTGGTGTAGTGGGCCTAACTGATGCACTTTTAAACCTTCGCAGCAAAACAGGGGATGGTTGTTCTATCTTTATCTCTGCTGGACATTTACTTTGATCCTGCTTGCTGGCGTCTACTAATTCATCTTTGTAACTAGGCTTACTAGTTCCATTTTCAGCATTAGTGCTGCTACTAGATTCACTGTCTGTTTGCACATCAGCTTCTGGCACTGGCGGACATTTTTTAGGAGTTGTTTGCTCTACACCTTTCACTGTTGCTGCACCATCACTGCTGCTGGAGCTGTCACTGTCTGCTTCATCTGCCCATGCTGGTGCCCCAAGTTCAATTCTAATTTCAGAAATGTGAACTTGAGGTGACAGCTGAGATGGCTGCTGGGTACATGGGTGTGCTGAAATGGTGACTGCATTTTCTTGAGAACCTGTAGCAGCACATGAAGATTTTTGCATAGCATCATCACATTTTTCTGGACGATTAGCAGGTGTAGGTGATACTGAATAAAAAATTTGTGAAACCTGTCGATTGCTTGGACTTGACGATGTGCGTCGCACTTGTGTTGCCAATTTTTTTGCTGAAGCCATATTATTATTTGATAACAGTCATCAGCAGAGAATGAGATCAACAGTGACGAATGTCAGCAGAGTGTTCGTAATTTAGAAACATAATTTACCCATTGCTTTGTCTGGTAACAGCAGACATTTTGTGCATAGAATATTCCAGCAGAATTGCCATCACAAAGCGTCCCATGTAAATGTGTGTTCAGCAACGTTCAACAGTTTCAGTCAAACTCAGTCTATCCAGTTTTTGCAAAAGAATCATTTCACATTAACTCGAGCCATTCTCATCTGCTGCAGCGGAACGCGATCACATTTACAGCAATCCATGAAGTGGTCGTGGCCATCGTTTCCTCTTGCATGCTGTTAGGTTTGACACACCCTCGCGTTATTATTTTTCTCGTAACGAATGATCACACACGTATAACCTTGCTGACAGAGACTCTGGCCACTTAAGGCACTGGGCTGATTGTAAATCTCCGGCATACATTATTACAATCTTTTCGAGTTTCTTTACTCTTAACTTCGTGAATCCACAAGCATAATATATAACGAAAGAAAGGTAACACTTCAAATATCCGCATCATCTGAATAGATTACGACTACACTTGTATTCAAAAATATTGACATAGCAGTGATGACACAAATATTTACATTTGCTGGGTGACATGACTGTTCTCAAAACTTATCAGGCTCAAATTACCGTGTTCACTTCCGAAGCAGTCCGCCATGTGGACTCAGACGCTCCAGATGTGCCACGGTTTGTCGACACGATTCTTTCCCTCCGTGACTACGCACATTCGCAAGTTAAGAAGCACTTGTCTGTTTGTACAGTCTGGTCACACTGGCCGATGTGAACACCAAACAGTGACCTAGCCCATCGTCATTCCGTGAGGCTGTCGACAGCCCTTATCCATTGTAGTGGACGGGACTGTCAGTCTTCGCGAGGTTTACGGAAAGTAAATTGTGCGCGGAGCACTGTGGGTAATTGTGACGTCACGTAACTACAAACTTCCGCGGGCTGAACTCTCCCGCCTCTCCATGTTGTGGGCTAGTCACTGGCAATGACTCGATCTCATTGTTCGTGACGGATGTTGTGGGCTGTAGGCAAATAAACAGACAAAATAAGGTGACGGCCAACACGAGTTGCCAATCGCCAGTAAGAGACAAAACTTCCGTAGTTCGGGGCGCTTAGTCACTGAGCGGAACTCCGACTGAAGGACTATTATACTTGTTTTGAGAAAAGTTAGATTGACCTGTGTGGATATTAAATAGTAGTATTAGCTATGAGAGGACACTCTACCAATCTCGTTGTCACTATAAATCGATCGGCAAGAGTTTTAAATAGTATCTTGTAAACATACTGTATGTACAGAATTAATTTGGGATGTGATTCTTGGTCTTTGCGTGAGCGGAGGGCAATTAAATTACTATTGTGGACTTGTATATTGTACAATCTGTAAAGATTGGTTGAAACACTGCAGGCGCAGTCAGTTTGCATTCCTCCACTAGACTGTCAGTTCATGCGAAATAACTAAAATACAGTTTGTACCCATGATATTTTGTTTGCGAGGCGTATGGACTCGTGGTCTGCGGACCACTTGTGGGCCACACGCATAAGTCAGGTGGTCCGCGGATGACGGTCATCATATGTCAGCAAAGTGATGTTTATCACCTAAATAGCTCATCAAAAACAATTACATTCATCGCATTAAAATCTTAATAACTTTGCGAATTATGTAATTTTATGTAAACTTGTTACTATACCACTGTCACAAAAGTACATCAAGTTTTGAATTGTAATGAAACAAATGAGGCAATTTAAATTTGAAATTAATGGTACAGAGTGATATTAGGCCTTGGTGGTCTGCCATATTTTTTTATTTTAGCAAAGTGGTCTGTAGTCTGAAATACTTTGAGAACCACGTACTGAACTGAGGGAAAGGGAAGTAGGAGTAATGGTTGACAAAACTAGTGACAACGAAACGTTAAGTATTATTTCAAAGAAATGACATTAGTATGTATTACTAGGATTACTATTGATGAACTTCATAGGTCCGTTGGCCAAGTCCAGCCTTGGGGTTAAAACTTGTTTAACTTTTTATCATAATGTATGTAATTTCAAATCAGTTTCAGTGTAAATGCTGCATGACTCAAATTAAGTATACAGCTACTGCCATGAATGGTGCAGTGATGGAAAATCAGGCTATAGGTTTATGGTATTGCAATAGGATGTAAGAATTGGTAGGTGACTCCACATGATTTTTTTTTAATCACTTAAAATTCAATTTAAAATTTCAATTCAACTTCAGTTTCCAGTGATTTAAAATTAAGCTGTTATTGAGAGTGTGGTGAATTTCCAGGGGAGTACAGTGAGGCATCAGGTAAAGTGTAGATAGGTAACACAGGTAGTGGATGGGCATCATCAAGAGGAATAAAGTTTGGTAGGTAACACAATAAGGTGTACGTGATGGGTAAGTGATGTCATCAAAAGGATATCAACACAATTCTACCAGTTGAAGTCAGAAGCTGAGGGCTTTTGTCCTCATTGTCTCTATCATCTGACATATTTCATGGACACCCAAATAGCATCTACCATGTTAACAGATGCTGCTGCTCTTTGCTGTATGGTGTCATTTTGCAATTGCTAGATGTGAGATAGTCTGCAGCAGTTTCAAACCAAGTCACTATCTTGTAAAGACCTCCAAACTTCCTTCAGTTATATAATGTAAATCAAGAAGTACATGAATTAGTGTAGTGGCTAAAAGTGCCTGTTATCGCTACTGTGAGAATCGATTGTCATGGGTCTGGATCCCAACTCTGACGCTTCTGTATGCAACTCCTGTTCACAGGGAAAGCCATCAGTCTGTATGGGTTGTTTTTTTTTTTCCCGAGTAATTCAATTTCTTCCTCCATGAGTGTGTGTGTTTGTGAATGATAGTGACATAAAGTCCACGTACAGTATGTGCTTTGGCACCTTTGTCTATGCATATTTATGTAAAGAACTTTTAGTCCGCTTTTGGCGGTATTATTTCGTAGTTTATAGTTGTAGACCAGCACTAACCATTGTAGAGTACCATTTTGATAAACCATGTAAAGAAACAAATTTCTTTTGCACTTCATGGCACATTTATTATTTCTCTAAGGCTTTACATAAATTGTATATTTATCATGCATTTTTTATTTGCCCTATTGGATAGGTAGGAACAAATATTTCATGCTGTATTGCAAGGCCAAGAAAAAAAAAAACTATGGCTAGAATGACTGTAGAAACAGAAGCTGCATCATTTTGCCAACACTTTTTTATTTACATCCCATAATTTGACTTAGTGAAGGGCTTTCAGTTTGATTCCAAAAATAATCCAAGTCTCATCTTCACCTTGATCTTGCAGTCCATTGCTAGAAATGCTGAGATCAGTCCTGGTGTTTTGCCTTTCTTACCTGGTTTTTCTCTCCCCCATTCACACAAAAGAGATGGTAGTGGGTTACCGACTTGTTAGTCTTCTTCCCACAAAAATCAGGAGTATATTTGGTAATAATTTTTGTATGCCACCATATCTTTGGAATTATAAAAATACTGAGCATGAAATGTGTGACTTTCTAATTTTGAAGATGACTTGCTCAAATCTTTGTACAAATGCCCTCTAAATACATTTTTTCTGATTTTGTGATTGTCTGCATTTAGGTGCTTACCACCCCTACCTATTCCAACAAGTCCTTATTTTTCTTCCTTCACTAAGTGCCCAGCTATCTTATTCAGAGCAACTTCAGCTTAACCTCATGACAAACCCTTTTGGTATTGAGTGATTATTATCTGATGTTATGGCTAAAAATACTCCTTGGGCTTGAAAAAAATGATTTTGCCTCTGAATGTGTGATTAGTGAAGTCAAAATGACCATACAGAGTTTGCAAGTGTAGATGAACACGATGGACACTGGTGATGTGCACTATTTAATGTAAAGGCCCAAGTTTAAAGTTAGAGACCTGTAATAGATATTTAACCAAAAAAAAGTACATCAAAATATATCCATGGGGGAAAAATAAAAACAGTGAAACATATGTGTCATTTAAATGTAATCACAATATAGTTTCTCAACACAACATGAATGAAAATGTCAAAGGTTATAGAAGGGAGGGTACATTTTTTTTCTTTTCATCTATGGGAATATTTTTTAAAAAAAATCATGGTCTTAAATTTCTGAATAATGTGTCTCTGTATACAAATGATTCTGTACTGTATGTCAACAAAAGCAGCCACACATTCTCTGACACTCATGCATGTACACAATCAAATGACAAAGATGTATGCCGCAAAACCTTCAAACATTAAAAATCAGACAATAGATAATGAATTCAGTTTTGATAATGTCAGGAGTTCACAAATCAATGAGTATCCAAATCAATTAATTTGTCTTCATTTTAAAATTTGAAACATTTCAATGACACATGGGTAATCTGCTTGATACATGTGGGCAAGGACATGTATAGGTGGATTGCTGTCTGCCAAGACCAACGCTTAGCCTCTTGTGACGTTCTCCGCTTTGTTAGGCTCGGCGAGCCGTAGCAAAGAATGTGACAAAATCGGAAGCTTTCTTGTATCATGCCTCACTTTAGTAGTTAATCTGAAATGTGAATAAACCGAAAGCTTTCTTGTCTAATGCCTCGTTTTAGCAGTTCACTGGAAAAAATCGTCTGCCAGCAGTCCAGGGATATTAGTTCGTGATGAGGGGATCTAGGTGTTCTTCAACATTTTACTCTTAATATTTTGAGTTCATTTCTTTGTTTTAATTTGCCTGTATCCATGAGCAACAACATATTGTTAATGGGATATGTCGTTGTATAATAACCTCTTATTTGGTATATGATAATTATGACTGGTAAAGAAGGCTTGACAGCTAGCCTGGTGAGACCTATCTAGAAGAAATTTCCCACAAGCCACTTGGTAGGTATGTACGCATCGCAACAGCTTGTGTGAAGGGAATGGCAGGAAAAAACTGGAAGCCTGTGATTAGTTCCACATCTCGGACTCTAGCTTCATTGTCCTCAAGATACTGCAATGCAGACTGTAAATGAAAATAAGATGCATTATTCTGGGTTAATGAATGGTCCACATGTGGCACTTACATCATAGATCCACTTTATACAATTTTTTTATATGACTGTTAGTTTATTGCTTGTTGCTCCTCTGAGAAGCATAAGGCCGCAACAACACCTTATATGATTGTACTGTTAAGTAATTAAAGCATGCTCTGCAATTCACCTTGTAAGTATCATGTGCATTACTGGAAAGAAAAAGGCAGTGACCTTTTAAACAGTTTAAAAAAAAACACAAGTGATGGGGAAAAAATGTTTCTGATATAAGTACCTGACAGTTAAAGACTCGGGATGAATCTTTCTGTGGAAGGATAAAAGACAAGGTCTGGACATCTGCACACTGAGCTGTTGTCACATCTGAAGATTTGTTTGCACAACGTGCAACAATTACAAAAAGATGGGTAGGCACAGTGTTGTTGGATCTGCAGGAAAGAAGAGCTGGTATAAGTCTGAAAATCTACACCTCAGGAAAGCAGACATTTTTAACAATATGGATGCTCTCGAGCATCAGTTTTACATGCAATGCCTCTTGAAAATACAATGCATTGTTTGTGCAGATACATTTTATAGGACATCATATCAAAGTGTCTCACCATTGCATTATACCAAATGCATACAACATAATTTATCATGGCTATCACAGTGGAACACTAATGTAATGGTTTCGTCACATACTTAATTATCAGATATTTATCATAGTTCACATCATGTACTTATAAGTGAAATAAAATATAAATCTTATCTTTGCCTGACCTCTTAATCTGGTCCAATGTATCAGCCAAACCATCACTGTTAGTGTCATAAGCAGGACCAGCTATGTAGTTCATGCTTTCATAGTCTTTAACCCAGTTTCCAATAAATTCTTGCAGCGGCATCCAAGTATCTTGTAAAAGTCAAACAGTAAGAAAATAGACTACAGAGTGTTTAAAACAATAATTTCAGGAAAAAAAAGTAATTGAAATAATGGATTTTGAAAAGGCATTTTCATGTTGAAATGCTGCATTCCATTGTTTGTCTATGACTAATGAAGTTATTGTGTCTGTCAAATTTTGTGAGCATTTCAACAGGGATATAAAATAGTGGTCTGTGACTTATAATGGACGCAATTTTTAATTTGTGGATAATGATTTCTTCAACGGTAGTAATTATAGGATGAGCAACAACAGCAGATGTTTTATGGATATATTTTATTTTATTCAAAAACTCTTTATGGGCACATGATTTTGAATAATAATGCATTACTATTAACATAAATGTTATAAAAATGCTCATACACTATTCATATTTTACCAAAATTTTTCTCTGAACTTTGCCTTGGTGGTGATTTAAGCTTTTTTTAAAAACATGATAAACAGATTATATTAAAATGGAAACAAATGATCGTATATAATAAAAAATGATTGTACATACCATTGACAAAGTCATTCAACAGCGGTACTTGGCTGGACAGTAGCAGTGAGCTTAATCCAAATTTATAAGCTGGAAAATGCAAAATAATTATTTACTAGAAAGTTCCTGCATGCAAACTTGTAATTCTTTTTAGAATAGAGTGTGGTAAATATTGTGTGTGTGTTTGTTACTTGTTTCTGAAAGTCCTTTCATTTTTAATTCACATTGCTTTGGTTGTGTGTGAAAATATTAATCAAGATCTATTCTCTACATATTTCACTAGAAACATTACACTGTGAGTCACCTGATGGGAGGAGAGATGTCCATGTAACATTGTGGCCATCATCCACAGCATGATTACACTGTAATCCTTGAGGCAGACGAGAGTCAGAAATGACACATGTGGAGTTGTAATCAAGTGTTTCTGACCTCCTCAGCTGTTTGACAGTGTAAGTGTGTAACCATTGATAGTTCAGCAGCTCAGTTAATTACACAGATACATTATCAGGTTTAAGCAAAGTTATTAACTACCATTACTATCCTTAAGAAAAAAATAAAATTGAGAGACTTTTTGATAAGATGAATGTTTTTCTACCTCAATGTCCTAAACAAAAAGCTGCAGTAAGAAATATCAAAATAAAATACTTTAACACCTGAATTCTAATCAGTCAACTTTTGTTCTAAAAGAAAATTTCTCACCATAAAAGATGTGACTGTAGCGGAGACCCAAAGAGGGCTGTTCAGAATAGTACTGTAGGCAGTGACATGAGTTGAGTGATTCAATATATAAACATCAGTTTGTGTCTCCATCAACAGAGGTATACCAAATGGAAGAGCAATGGGACTCAATGGGACTTCAGTGATGGATTTAATGTCCTCCTCCTGCGGAAGACATTACCAGTCTATTTAGCCAAGCACGCTACCATTTTTATAAATGATTTTGGTTTGAGTTAAAAAAATTAAAAGCAGATATATCATCATATTCCCACTTTTCTCATAAGACACATTGTGTTGTTTCGGAAAAGCTGAAAAATAATGTTTCATCTCTTCATGTTTGGAAAAAAGGGAGACAGCTGCAGATTAACATTTAACACCTTTTCCTTTTTCACTGTCTACATATTTTTATAGCATAATGAAAGCATCTAAAAAGGAAGGGGAATATGATCAGGTTTTATGAGGCAGAAGAATATATAAAAGTGAGAGAGGGAGAAGATGCTTTAGTTGCTTGGGTATAAAACCAAAATGAGTGCAATGAGAAATCCCTCAAGATGCCTTTTTAGTACAAAAAAGCCTTTTCTAATGTAAATGGAGGTGAGGGCCAGGGAGACAGAAAGAGAACAATAAACACAACATTACAACAGGTCACAAGAAACTGATGAAATATAATAAATATAGAACTTGAAGACAGCTGTTTTTATATGTTGCACTAAAAGTCTATGACCTAGTGTGTATCATTTTATTTAAAACTAGTTTATATTTGTTTTTGTTTTTTTTTTTACAAATTCCCTCCAGAATGCTAATTATTCCAATGGCATATGGCTCTACATCAGGGGTCTTAATTTGTTTCTTCCTTTCACAAATTTTCATAATCAGAAATCCTCAGTAATGGATCAAGACTTTCACATTTTGAAGAATTTACAACTTAATGACTTTCCAAAGTTTTTTTGTAGTATGCACCCACTCACCACACCCACCCACATGCACTGCATGCATACACACATGACCCCCACCTTCAAACTGCAGTTGCACAGTACAAGTGGAACACTACTGTTTTTCACAGAGTTGTAGGAGGAAACAGCATTTCGACCACGGGTGAAATTTTGCCAAAGGAGATGATCCAAGCTTCCCAATGTTCCATTGTTTGGAGCTGGCTTCATTCCAATCAAATCTAAAAAGAAAAAAATATTTGTGAAACAATTTCAAAATGCTTATGCTTCAATTTTGTAAAAAGCAAAGAAATAAAAATTTTGTTACTGAAACATACTTCTGAGAAACACTGTTGAAATACTTCATCAAGAATATCATGAAGCATGGCTGGGGTATAAAAATGCATCTTTTTTAAACTGTTGCCTTTCTTTCAAGCAAGCTGATCTTTGAATATTTTGCAATTCCCAAGTTAAACAAAAAATGCATGTCGCATGAAATAGAGATTCATATCTCAAAATACTGAATGCCTTAATGTCTAGCGGAAACAGATATACATTTATCGTATAATGGTTCAAATTCCATTTTGCTCTAAGGAGGTCGATCATTTCATCTTAGTCAGTGAATGATGTTCCCTTTTTCCTAGGGCAAGAATATATCAGTCAAGAGTGATTTCTGGCAAATTGACTACATAAGCTATTTGTCAAACTTATTTTTTTTAAGTCAACTGTCCTTCAGTCATCAGTTTAAAATGGTATAAAACTTCTGGTACAGTATCATCAAATAACTACTCTGCACCTTTTCCACACATTTTTTTTTTTACCTGATATCATGTTGTACAGCTCAATGTTTTCGAAGGGTTCCACTGTTTTGCCATTCTGAAATGATGGTCCATAGCCCACAAAGAGAGCCTAAAAAAAGAATAGCTAAAAAACTATGAATACAGTCATGTGTCACGTAATAATGGAGAAAAATGTTGAGACATGTCACTTTCAACTATTTTGTCATTGTGTGAGGGTCTTTGAGTAGAAGTATACAGTTTATTGTTTACAAACATCATGACCTAGCACATGACTGTAATGTATACATGGTCTGTTGTTAAATAAAATGTGATTGTTACATGAATGATTCTATTCCTTCAAAAATATTTACTAAGAAAAATAAAAATAACTGAAACATTTTACTCTATTTTTTATAATTGCTGCTACTCACACTCATTGCTCTGTATGTATTATCCCAGCCATGATCTCCCCCTGTGCAATACTTCGTGTCAGTTGCAGAGCTTCAACAAGCAAAATTAGTTTATACTTTATAATTACAGCACATATGAAGATGTGTTGGTAGGTACATATCAGCAGACATGCATTTATGCAAACAAATCTGCACAAATTTGCCTATAAACAGTTATTGCTTTAAGTAAAGCGGTTAGTTCTTCAGACTTTAAACTGATTTTTACATAAATTTGTAAATTTGTCCCTATCACCACTTAGCATCACAGCAAAGGCATACATACAAACCAAACACCTCTACACAAGTCATAAAATGTACTAAAATGCAGATATATTAAATTCTGTACCATGACAATGAACAATTGTATAAAATATAAGAATCTGCTTGCGTAGGAAATTTTTTAATTATTTTCCTCGAGAATTTTTTGTGTAATGCAAATTTGCATAAAGCAAGAAATGTCTGGAAAACATGTCGAGGCATTCACAAATAATACCTTCACAAGTGTACTTATCTTAATATAAGACACATATTAAAAGACACTGAAATAATGATTTATTACTATCCTTCTTTCATCAGCTACTTAAAACCTTGCTCTTAATGCTTTTAAAGATAACATCAACTAGAAACCAGAAATGCTGGGTGTTGGGAAGGAAGCCAGAGTTTGCTTCCACACCTAAGTTTCCAGCAAAGAATGGTAAACATACTAGAAGCAGGATGCTCTTTACACAATTCAAACAGACCAAACAAGTTAAGGAAAATTTCTCAGTTTCATAGTCTTTTTATGTCTCTGTTCATCCCTTCAAGACATACCCACATAAACACACACAAGGCACAACAAAATTTTTAGAAGGGCAGCATTTCCTAAAGATAAAGACTAGAATGTCCTCTATTACACAACTGTCATTTCGTTGTTACCTTGAAACTGTCCAATTCAAAGACGGATCCAAAATAATGTTGTCAATTCGATTGTTGTTAACATAGTGGTGTCGCTTAGGTAGATCAGTTTTGGCATAAACATTTAGATGATCCACACACTTGAGATGATTCTGAACATCCAGGATGGATACTGTTTATGATGTAAATAAAACAATCAAGAAATATACTGGTCGTAGAACAACAAGTGCTACAGGCAAATCTTGATTAAGAATAAAACAAAATTTTGTAGGCCTCAAAAATCCGAGTGATGCATATTTACACTACTGTTAAACATTATTCTCAGTCTTAGCTTCGCCTTCATGTCCTTGCCTTAGGAGACCTGTCTGAAATCCTGTTAAAACCCTTCCAGCCAAGAAAGTATGTTTTACTCTACTCATGCTGATCACCCTATCCAATGAATAAAGCTTCAGAATGTAATCATCATGTTTTTAATTTTTCTGAGCCCAATATTTGTAACCCAATGCTCCTTATGTTAAAGGTACACTGCCTCACTCTTCCACATTTTCCCTTTTGATGACACATGAATCACTGTCATCATCATCATTTACCAAAAACAATTATTAATCCACAATCAATCACCATTATGAATCAATCCATCATCAGTTTATTATCAATATTTTAATAAATGTGGCCCTATGCTCCTCAAAGAGTAACAAGGACTAAATTATCATAATAAAGCCTATTTAAATGCATCAAACAGCTCTTCCAATAAACATCACTCTCTCTCTCTCTCTACACTCACACGGTGGTGTTCCAGGGTAAATTTTCACACCCTTCGTTTGTAGGTCATAATGATATGTGTTGCTCACACGGCCGAATGGGCCATAGTAGAAGTAAAGACTGTTTGACGAGGATTTATCAAAGTAATTTTGCATTGCAATTACTTTGTCACATGACAATGAGGAGAAGCCTAAAAAAAAATGAAAATCTTCAATGAAATAATGACAACGCAACCAGACTAGGAATATTAACCAAAGCAGTTTATACAAAGGCAGCAAGATCTCTTATTCAAACAGTGTTCGAAGTGAAGTTACATTTTATTTAATAATATTGTGATCAAGCTAGACAACAGATAATGATCATGATAGTCGATCCCAGAGTTTATTCTACTAAAACTCTCAAAGCGTTTAATCAAACCATGAAGCCATGGTAGATACAGTAGAACGATGCCGCTAAATGCTACAGAACTGTGAACATCATAAAATGTAGATAGTATTGTGCTTCTCGATCACTAACCATGATCAGAGACAACCATAAGGTTAACACAGTGATGAAGATTGTGCTGATATAAACCATCCATTAGCTGTCCCAGAGTTGTGTCTACAAGCTTTACCTGAGCATCTACCTGAAAACAAAAGGTGTCAATAAAAGAAATATACAAGAATGGTCTGCTAGGCTGATCATGGTGACAGTTTTGCGTCGCCAATTTTGCTGGTGGAGAGATAATGTAGCGCAAGACCACAAATGCCATTATATCCTCACTGTTATTAATAAGAAATTCTTCACTAAACACCACAAAACACATGATCCCTTTGAACTCCACTTAACGGTAATACTAAACATCTTTTATAATAGCATGGACTAATGTTCTCACAAAAGCCACGGGAAAACTGTGCACAACTAAAGACTTGTTCACATGGTAAGGTAGCAGACAAGATGGTCAGCAGAATCAATAACATTAACTTGATCTGTTACATGTTGTTACTATTTTACATGTACAGTTCAAGAGCAGTTTGCTTTACATGCTTTAAGGCACTTCCTTTCATCCTCTAACCAGTAACTTTCTGTTTGTTTGATGAGTTCTGTAAATTTCTGCAGACTGCCTCAGAAAACATTAACCTTTTGTTTTAGCAAATATCTTCCTGGTTAATGTGCAAATAGTATTTGCTAAGGCTTTTCTTGCACCAAATATTCATATCGCAATGTGACAAACCTATAAAAATTTGAAAAAATGTAAAACTTTTATGAAGACCTACTTCAGGTGTAAATGGTCCCTTCTCATGGGCAGCATGGTCTGGTTGATCAAAGTATAGTGTAATGAAATGGGGTCGTTTATCAGCTGGCAGTGTCAGCCAACGAAGGACTGTTTCCACCCGTTCACCAAAGGGAATTTCGCTTGAATAAAGTCACATGATTTAAAAGTAAGCAGAGGTTTAAATAGATCATGATCAATGCAGCTGATTATATCACTATCACTAATATTGACTGATCTGTAGCTCTTTCAAACTCTTTGCTCATCTTTAAAAAAAAAAAAAAAAATAATCAGTAAGCTTATAAATTGCCAATGACATAAATAATGTCTGCCAGAGAAAGTGCTTAAAAAAAAAGAAAAGAAAAAACAAAAAAGGACATACCCATTGTATGGTTCAAAGATATCTGGAGTCATGTCTGAAATCATGAAAAAGCTCTTTATGTCCCGCATACAGTAAATCTTGTTATTAATAAAATGCAGATATGTATAATGTCTATTTTAACCCTCAAACACATCAAACTGGTTGTTACTGGCTTTGTGTAGGTCAACAAAATAACCTCACTTAAAACACATATGGACCACAAGCAATTGATCAAACAATTAAATGTATTGAATACAGCCTTATAATTGCTCAAGGACTGAAAAATAACTTGACACATGCTTTGTAGTCATACCTCACACTTCTCACAATGAACTCACCACTAATTCTGACATCTGATCCAACCCAGAAATAGCTGGCACTGATGAATTTCTGTTTTTGTGCAGTGACCCAGAGCTGAGGACCATTGATTTTAAAAGAATCATAAACGCCTGATGCTCACATCTTTCATACCTTACAACACATCAACTCATGAATTATAATAAAATTGTGAATGCAGCTACAAAATATAAGTCATCGACACATTAGGTTTCATAACAAATGTAAGGAAGGCTAAATAACTGAGTAGAATGCTGTTTTCCAGAACCAAGAGAGAATAACTCCTATATGACTGTAGAGACTAAGAAGAAGAAAATACAGTCATTGTCAGGTGTTAAAAAATGACAACTGTCAGTATGAGGACAAGGAGGACAGTGATAATGGTGTGATGAGGATACTTTGAAATGTATGTTTACATCTAATAAATTCACTATCACATATATATATGTTTAAATCTAATAAATTCCCTAACTACAATTAAAAAGATTAGGACTCACTGGTTCTCCACCCCACCATTGTGGGTTGTATTTGATGCTGCCAGTGAGGCTGAATTTCTGACTAATGTTGAAATCAAACATGTTGTTATCAATGATGCCATGAGATTCTGGGTACAAACCCTGCACATAAAAATATTCTACTTGATTTAAAGTAACTTTCATTTTTCAAAAGACTTGGTTGCAATAAGCTTTTCTAAAACCATAATAAGGAAAGCTTCACTACCACGAACTTTGCTCAGCTTTGGGGAGGGGGAAGGACAAACTCCATGCTGACAGTGAATGATGATTACATCCTTGCCACCTCAGTACCTTTTTTGAAGGGGCTGCTGTCTGCCTCCCCACTTCCCCTCAAATTCCTACACCACTGCCATATCTCCCCAAAATGGAAGGTGCTTGAACTTAACAAACACAAGGTCTACATTTACTAAGGACACAATAAATTAGGGCAGACTTACAGTGACAATAGTGTAATGATTGGGGAAAGTTTTGGTGGGGTACACAGAACGCATGTACGGGGCATGTACTCCACAGGTGACCAATCGATCAATCACAGGACTAAACCCACGGTGCAAGTAGTCCGGCCTGAATCCATCCAGTGACACTAGTAACACCGGTCGGTAGCTTAAGAATGACATAAGAAACCAAAATACTTTTAAAAGTCAAGTCAACAGTTTCAAAAACTGACTTGATTAATTATAAATACAAAATATTCTTCTTACAGTAGGAGAAGGTCAGGACTCTCAAAATCTTTAGGAGAGAAATAGGTCTATAAACTCCAGTATAAACGTTTAGTGAATGATTATTGGAACAAGATGTAAGGTTGCTTCACACTACAGACTTTGTCCATAAACAAGGACTCACTTGGAAGGACACTGGTTATCTGCTTGTCCTCTTGGAGGACATTCCTGCTCCAGCCATGTTTGATTCTGTTTAGTAGTAGTAACAGCCCACAGAGAAGTTGGTACATGTGTCCTGAGTCGAGCACTGAGGGCTGGGTCCAAGTATGGTAAGAACTGCAGTCCAGTCAGGAGCTCTACATCTCTGACCCTCGCCACATTTTCCAACAGGCGGCGCTCTTCATTCTGTATAGTGAAGCAGGTTAGTAAGTACTTGGCACACTTTCTGGGTTAGATCCTGTCTTTAATTAAATCATTGGTAATCAAGCAAAACTTTTCTTTGATTTTTTTAACAAAATTAAATCTATTTTTTTTTAAAAAAATCTTTTCTATGGTGGTGAAAAAATGAATGCATTTGTATGCTTGCACACACAAACACACAAAAAGAGAAGTGGAGAAAGATGAAAATAAGTTTAGATAACACTTGGTTATAGGAGGGCCCTATGTTCTATCCATAGCAAGACTGTGAAATATGTTTTGAAGAATATAACAGAATTATACCTTGTTTTATTAATAATAGTATAATAATAATACTTTATTAGTAAATAGCTATGAATGAAAAGTTAACCTTTCTCTTATAATACCTGATTATTAGTAGGCTGTTCCTGAGAAGTATAAAAGACAACAGATCCAGATTTTCCCCGCAGTTATTCAAGTGAGCATCCATCTTACAACGAGCAAGCACTACAAAGTAATGACTGGGCAATGGTATTGTCTTTCTATCATCCACAAACCTGTCAGGAAAGACCATAATTCATCATTTCATGCACAATTTCTAAATGTACAGAAAGCTCCTCTAGCATGTTTTCACCGCCATAATCAAGTTTTGCTTTAATTACAAAAATATTCACAAACACCATGTGACTGTCCTATTGCTGAAAAGTATTTTTTTTCAAATTGTCATGTTTATCAATATTAAGTGATAATAAACCTGTAACTTTAATATTTGATGCAAAGATTCACAGATCTTCAGAGATAAAAACAAAATGGTTATAGCACTTACTTGGAAAGATTGTGAATGTCATCAGCTAAACCATCGCTGTTGTAGTCAAATATTGGTCCAGCAGTGACTAATACAGGCTTTGTCTGATTGGCTGTTGATCTGACAAACTTCCACACCGCAGACCACAAATCTGATAAACGAAACATAAGTAACTCCATAACTGAAATATCAATGAAAATCATTCTTTTTGTGAGTTTTGCCATTGGAGGCCCAAAACTTTGCTATCAAAACGATCATGATCAATAAACAGATTGCAGAAGTCACTTGCTTTCACAGGAGTGTAAAATGATCAGTCTTCAAAACAGCATACCATTTTTCAAAGGAATGGACATAGGTGTAGCAGCAGAAGAATAGGTGACACTTCCACAGGTATCATTCACTGCAAGAAGTAATGTATGATTAATTCTGCAATCAATAATGCCTTTGCTAAAAAGTAATCTATTTGTCTATCAAACTATAAGGTAGTCTGTCTACAAGAGTCATTTTATAGCTGGAACATTAATTAAGGTTCAAATCCACAGCATGAAATGTCCTAAGTATGCAGCTATGAAACCTCTCAACCGCCTAGGTAGATGTGATCCATTCTGGAGGAGTCATCCCATGGTCTTGATCTACACTTAACCAATCACACAAAGCCAAATACATTTAAAGAGCTGCATCCTCTCCAAAAATAATTCAGTTCAGTCACACGATAAAAAAGTGAATACTTAAAATCTTAGCACTGTAGTGACTGCCTGAAACTTGTTTTGAGTACCTCTTAAGGGTTAAACAGCGTCTATATATATATAACTAAAGCAATAGTTTTCTGGTAAAAATCAAAAGAAAACCTTACTGGAAAATAGGAGCAGCAGTTATGCTCTGGTCAGCATTAAAGTAAGATTTGTATGTATTTTGCTCATCAGTGGGCAGATTACTGTCAGGCACAAGGCAGCTTTCAGAGTCAGGCAAATTGGCATTATCACCCTAAACAGTAAGATGACCAAACAACCATAATATAGCCATCAACCTGGAATACTTATAAAGATGAAAACTATGGTAAATGATACTAGCTTCTATGATGTAGAACACAAATAGCTACATTAGCTTATCTGACTTAAAAATTAATCTGTTGCTGCAAAACAAAGCTCACCACATCGTAGTGGAAAATCTTGCTGTTCTAACAGTGACATACCACAATGGCTAGTTGCCAGTCTCAGGCTGTCAGAGAGCAATGTACATCTCGCTTGGATTTAATTCATATTCCAATGGTCTATGGCCACTCAAATCCAAATCTCTTTCTATCTTATGAGAAATGAAAGTCAAGTCAAAAATGCTAGCAAAAAAACTATAATACTGATGTCAAGAACCTGTAAAAAAAAATGAAATCTTTAAGCAATATATACACTACAGTAAAAATATGTGGCAACTGACCATGACTGTAAAAGAGGTCCATAGAGACATTTTGATTGGTTTACTGTAGGCAGAGACGTGGCTTGTGTAATTCAGGCAGTATGTTAATTGCTGTTCAGTCATCAATGGTTCCAGAAGTCCACTGTACTTTGGGGTTGGCACAAAAACCTGTCAAAGTCTTTATGATTCAAGTAGTTGAATAATTCTCCTGCTAGCTACCTAAACTGTACTGTCTCTCTTTCTTAGCTGCATAAAGTACATGCACTGGATTATTCTTTACACTCAGGTAAAGAGTTGGTGCTTTAGATTGATGTCCTTTATGCTTTAAATTTCCCAGAATATACTCTCCCTAGGTATCTGCATATTTATTTTCCCAGATACTGCAGTATTTGAGTATAATAGTCTTCTTTGTTAGTAATGTATTCCATAGTAGTATATAATGGTAATACTCACAGGAAGATAATTTTTATTAACAACAGTGACTTCAATACCCCAACTCTTCTCATTGGTTTAATATACTTCTTTTGAACCATGATTTCATTAGGTTTTTAATTTCAATGTATTTTTCCTATGGCATCTCACATGTTTTTAAATTTAAGTTCTATTTTAGTTTCAGGTGTGGGTAGTATCTGACTGGGGGAGTTCCTTTGGTTATAATGGTTAGTATAGGTGAAAGATAAGTTCATCCCCTTCCATGAATATTTGTGCATCATCTGGATTTGTAGTATTTTGTGTTCCTTTTTCTTTGTGAATATTTTTCCTTTTTTCTAATTATTGTTGCTAAAATTTCTGTACACAGTATAAATAAATAAGGAGATACTGTATCACCTTACATCCATGTTCTATTGTAAACCATTTTATAATTTTTCATTTAACTGTTACAGCTTATTTAATATCCGTGTAGAATGTTTTTGTTCATTAGCAAGTAAACCCAAATGATGTTAATATCTTATGCACAAAAATCTAGTCTATGTGCTTTTCAGATTCTAGATTAAGCAGACCCAATAGCTTTTTGTAATTGAGGTATACCACAATGTAAAAATCTTATGTTGTTCCTAAGTATCTATTAGTAATAAATCCTGTTTGATCTTCAGCTGATAGCAATAGTAATGCTTTTTTATGTTGCTATTAATTTAGAACCAAATTTAAAGACCACATAATAAAAACACAAACATCATTGGCTGACAAGATTTTAAGATAACATAAATAAGGTGGTTTTTCCACTTTTTGAACAATTACAATTATTGGACAATTACCGCTGTAGTGATGGAGCAATTGCAGCTTCTGTGAAGCTGATTGGTGGCTATTGGCTGTACACTCTGACATTGTACAAACTGCTGTGGCTTCTGAAGAACTGGAGGATTCTTAAGGGTATGGTAAAGAGAACCTCTTGTACCATTATTAGGTGAAGCAGTGATATTTAACAAATCTGAAAAAACAAAATTACCTGCTCACTTATTTGTCTCAGGGAAGCTGATAGCCCAGTGGTTATAGCAATAGAGTTTAAACATGAAACTGTGCACACTGCCAGTTCGATACCCATGGGAAAAGCATATTTCTTCCCCAGTACACTCAGCTTTGGAATGGATAGAGGAAAGGGGAAGGTAAGACACAAGACAACACTGCCTTTACAAAAGCTCGTCCTGAGATAAGTGAAGTCTTGTAGCACCTCACTCTCTAAAAACAATAAGGTTATGGGACTATCTCTACATTTTTAAAACCTTTTATGTTTACATTTCACATTCTCTTAAAAATAACATTAAAAAAAGATATCTCCCTTTTTACTTTTCTTTCTAAGATTCTTTTGACTTTCTCTGCTGCCTTTAGTTTTAAATAATAAGCCATTGAAATGTCAGAGATAATTGAACATTATTATGTCACAAACAGGGTCTACTGTTCTTACCTGCCATCAAACTATAGAGCTCAATGTTTTCAAACTCGGGTACCTCCACTCCTTCTTTAAATGCTGGACCATGGGCAATAAACAATGCCTGACAAAGTAAACATGGCAATGTAACATTTCTGATGTAGTCTTTAGACACTGATTTTGTTTTTAGCTCATAATTACCTTTCCCTAGATAACAGATTATAATAATGTGTAGTTATACAGCAGTTCAAAAGGAAAGGACAAAAAGAAGAAACTATTTTCACAATATGTGTAAGCAAATTGTCTTGAGAAGACCTTAGCAAGTATTAGTGAAACTAAGTCAGAAGGAGAAATGCAGATCAAATGAAAAAGCATGCAAAAAAGATGTTTTGATTACAGTCATTTTTCAACTTACTCCCATGTCTTGATAACGACTATCCCAGCCATGAGTTCCCCCTGAACAACTAGAACCAGAAATAGACGACCTGTAAGAAAAAAAAAATCCCTCTCATCAAGGGTACCAGGTCTGCACACCAGTTGCTCAAGACAATTACAAGAAACACAATCATCAAATTCAGTTTACGGTACACACAATCCATGTCATAGCAGGAAAAAAACAAGTAATCACAGTCCTAAGTGTAACAAGTACCATTGCTAAGGATTTAATTGAGGCACCCCTCTTACAAACAGAACTTTATGATATCACAGAAAATAAATTTACCTTGCAAAACACCCAGTCATCTTCCATCTTGATAATGATGTCATCGATACGAATGTTGTTAGCATAATGTAATCGTTTTGGAAGTTGAGACTTCCTGTACACTGTAAAGAATGAGCTCTTACCCTCCAAATAGTTCATGATGGCTTCTGTTGAAACTGAAAAAATAAACATGTTGAAGCTGTAAGCAGAAGCTAGTTGTAAAATTTATTTAGTGGCTGAAAAAAAGAACTACTCAGAAGTGCTAACAAAACGAGGGGATAAACCTTTCTCCTTGTCTGATGTTATGTTGTAGGTATCATCCAGCATGCATGCATAATACTAATTTTTGGGTAAATCTATGATACATCCAAATATCTGACTGCTATTCATCTATTGTTATACCTGACAAAGATTTATCCAAGGCAAAGCAAGGATTGCTTTGGCTACTAGCCCTGCATGTTTGTGTAATTCTCTTTTAACTGGTTTTTTATGAGTCATTTCAGATGAAATGTCAAATCACACAGAACTATGAGGAAACTTCAGAAGTAAAAGTATATATTTGACATATTCTGCATATTTCATTTTGACATATTTATATATTCTGCAAGTTAATAGATGAAATTTTTGTCTGTTGCTACTTTACAGTCACACTAATGCTCTCATCTTTGAGAAAAGACTCATAGTTATTTCACTCACCAAGGGGCGTATCATGTATGGTGTAATTGCCACTTTTGTAAGAGTAGAGGTTGCTGATTCTGGCTGCTGCTGCAGTGTATACATATATTTTAGAGATATCATCACTCTTCATATAATCACTGAGCTTTGCCACACGTGTGCAGTTCCTGGCACCCATGCCTGATTTCAAAAACAAGTACCAAAGAAAATGTAAAGGAAATGAGGTGTGTACACAGTCTAGTTTAGTCTTCACTTTGGATATGTGCCTTTTTATTCCTTAAGGTGTACAAAAACAATGAGTTAATGAAAGATTACAAAAAGTACAGTGCCTTGATCTTGTATTTCCAGTTTTTCATCTGCCCATCTTTTTAACGAAGCAACAAAATCCCCACCCTCCCACTCACCAACCCAACTAATCAACTAATGGGGACATGAAAGAAAACCCAGCCCTCTCCATAGCTGAACATGTGGTTTTCAGTAAAGACAGAAAGCAGATGTGGTGCAGGTGGTAAAAGCAGCATTACTATGAGAAAAACAACTCACAGCAAGTTAAAATATTTAGGCGCCACTCTCTCCCATGGAGTCATAATATATTTACCATGATCAGAAACAAGCAGAATGTTGACACTGTCAGACATCTTCAGATTTTGAAGGCCTGACATCAATCTTCCAATGACATTATCAACATTCTGCAAAGCTGTCAGCAGCTGAAAAAATAGTGTTCAAATGTTTTTCTATGTAGCAACAGAAAGCACATGCATGCACACACCACACACACACATATGCACAAATGTTTCTGTACACATACATGCATGCACACACACACACAGACATAAAAACAGACATCTCCACACATGTACATGTTCACGCACATGAAAACACATGCATACACATGTGTATATATATATAAATGCACACACACACACACCAGCCACACATTTATATGGATATGCAAACACACACACACACACACACATGCAAACATCTTGTTTTCCACAGAAGTGGTATCTTACTGCTAGCAACAGAGTGATTCATTGGCCCAAAGGTGAGGAGACAGCTGCATTAAGACAATTATTCACCTGATAAGAGACAGGTAGCCAGGCATTTACAATCTGTGACTGTCAGACACAGGTGGTGCATGTCAGAAACTGGCCAGTTGCTATGTTTGGTGGCAAGTAACTCGAGTCAGGGACAGTTCCAAAATAAGTTGCAGTTATGTTTTTGTGCTTGCATCTTGATAAAGACAGTGGGTTCCATGTTGATCTTTATGTTTTTCACAAAGTGAGCAGCTCATAAAAAGCAGGTACTAATGTACAAACAGGTCTTTTCTGATATCCACACACACACAATGTACACATACGAGCACACATGATGCAGTGTGTTTTCAGTCTGAGCGAGTGTATTCAAAAAAGGAAGGTATAGAATTTTGACAGCATGCCATCAAAAACACTTTATCACCAAAAGTTTGGGTACAGGTAACAAAAATCGAAAAGGAAGGACATTGTGTTAACAAACAAAACAATGATCTCCATTATGACAAACAATTTATGACACAACACAGAAGAAATTAAATGTGCACACATATACATGGTGGTTTTATGAAAATATGTACATAAACATGCACACTCTTTTGAATAGCTACGGTATCAATATAAAATGTACTGGGATGTAAAAATGAATGATCAAAAGTTATTATTCATAGCAAATTATCAATAACACAATTTTTTTTGAGTTTGAATAAATGGAGGAGTGAGTGAATGGGTGAGGATGTGTATGTTGGTGAACAGAAATGTACAAACAAATTAGTTTGTGATAAACATGTTTTACTTCATACTGGCTTTCATCATCCCGAATTTGCATATAAGTCTGAAATACTAATGATATTATTTTTCTAACTGCATAAATCAAGTAATAATTTTATAAAGGCATATATGCAAGTAAACATCTGAAATGTTTAGAGAATATCATCAGCACAGTGCATGCCACCCGTTTTCTGCTTTCCTACAGCAAATCAACAACTTTCCCCAGGACTGAAATGGAGACTTTAAAAAGGCATGAGCCCAACCATCAAAGATTCGAACTGTGTTGGGAAGCCAGATACACGGAGAAACTTCTAAGAACAGTGAACAGTAAAACACTTCCACATTTTGTCTATTAGACAAATCTTTGAATTTTATTACAAAACTTTGAAATCTGAAATGGAAACTGATCTCTCACATTATGGTAGAGATCCTTAATCTCCATGGATAATGATAAACATGCTTGAACTGTGCCAAATATTGATTTTGATGACAACATTTTCTGCAGAGTGCTAATATTAACCTCCAGTCTAGCAAACAAGGCGCCAAAATGAACAACTCCACTTCAGGGGACTCTACAGAGCCTGATGTTACATTTCTGCAAAACTTGCGCAGATACGCATATGGATACATCATGTTTACCACCTGCTTGGTTGGCATCTTTAGCAACATCTTGGCCTTTGCTGTTCTCTCATGCAAATCCATGCGATCCTCCAACACAGCTGTCTATCTCCGCTGTTTGGCTGCCGTCGACTCCTGTGTGCTCCTGCTCGCCATCTTCAGGTACCAGAGTTACTTCATCCTCTTGCCTGAGAAGGACATCATCACCTCCATTTTCCAGTTGAACCCCTATGTCCAAGTGTACCTCACACCTTTCTTCTGGATATTCCTCGGCATGTCCAGCTTTACTACATTCAGTCTCTCGTTAGAGCGTTATCTGGCTGTCAGGTGGCCACTGACTTTGAAGCAAACATGCACCATGACAACTGTGGCCTGCTGTTTAGGTGGCATCACCCTCATGGTTTTTTTGATCACCTTTCCGCAGTTCTTATGCTACAAAATTGAGAAGGCCGTTTTCCGGAATACCCATATTGTGGTTGCAAAATTAACCAATGACTACCTTGATGCACATGCGTACATGCAAGCCTATGACCACTACATTTTACCCATCTTCTGGTACATGGTGCCATGGTTTGCTGTTGCTACCTTTAATACTCTTCTCTCCATAGAGGTACACAAATCCTCTAGAATTCGCATAGGCATTCCAAACATAGCCAACCCTAATCGCAAACTTTCTGTCCTTATAATGTTAATTGTGTTTGTATACATGATTTGCCACTTTCCACGCTGCATTCTGGCTTTCTATTGCCTCATCAATAACTGCTCCAGCACCACTGAAGGCGAAGGCGTTGATTTCAGAACCTATCACATTGTACAAGCAGTGGCTGACATGCTTAATGTGCTGAACAGCTGCTGTAACTTTGTTATCTACTGCATGTCTGGGACACGCTTCCGAAAAGAAGCTAAACAATTGCTGTGTCAGTTTTGCTGCAACTCACAGCCACTCATGTTGCCAACAATGCAGTCAGTGCACATATCATTGCAAGGTGTTCCTGCCACTCCCGTAGATGTCCGAAAGTCTTTCAACATGTCCTACAAGGAGCTACAGATCACACCCAATCTGTCACCCAGCAAATCAATGGTGGAGCTACAAATTCCTGATTCTTGTGCAAGACCATCTTCCAGTTCATCCTGCAAAACCTCTCCATCCACCTCTTGTTTGAAGCTGCCAGCCACATATCAAAATCTGACCATATGAGAGACAACCATTCATTTTTCTTTCTTAATGACCTCTCTGGTCTCAGCATAGTGAAGTCACTAGACAGCTGTTTAGCATGTTGTGTCTGTATATATATATATGAAAACATGCAACACAGTTAAGCAAACTCTCTTCCACAGATTTCATGAGCCTGAAACTGGAATATATAGGATGTGGATCAGTTACAACAAGGATTTAAAAGAAATGATACATTTCAACAGCTTTCACATTGTTCACTGTAGATTTTGTCACCCTCCCACCAAAGTTTAAAAATATGTAAGTATTTTTTGCTTATAACTTTTCAATATAATTTTGAGTTTTCAGAGTGCTTTTTACCTCAATAAGTATTGGATCATTACCCACAGATTTATACATGTTCTTTGTTTGTTCTTGTGCATTTTTTTTTTTGTTTTTTTGTTTTTTGGTTGTTGTTGTTGTAATGATCCCTTTTGCTGCATTTCCTCCCTTTGAAATGTGTCTTACATGATGTAATTTCTATTTGATAAAAGCCATAGTGTTAATAGTCATAGTGATAACAGTGTTATCAATTTACTGCATTTTTAAATTTTTCTGGAACAAACAGAATGAAATGTTAGCAAATGACAAAGCTGCAGTTTTAGTTTGACTCATATGCACGTAGATGAAAACAGGACAGGGGTGGCAACATCAAAATTACTATACAATTCTTTTTCATAATCACTCTGAGAGAAAGAGCAAAAGCCACTATTTTCAAAGATAATGCATGCTATTAATGCCGCAGCTGACAAACAACCATGCAGAAAGGAGTGCTGACATTCCATCAACTCAAAGCCACAAGTTTACACAGATGTGTTGACTGTTATTCACACACTGATCTCTTCAGCCATATACCCAGCTGCCACAGCAAAGCAGCCAAATATTAATGCTATTATGAATATCCACAATCATACCTGAGTAAAGGAGGCCATTAATTGTTTTTCACAAGGTGAATTCAAAAATACATTAAAATTAGTACTATGAAAGCAGTTCTCTGGCGACACCTAATCATCATAAGCACAAATACTGTTTCAGAACCAGAAACTTTAATACAGAGCCAATAACTTATCCTTACCCCACTTGTAGGTTCTGGGCCAAGCTTATGGCCTGTAGTGTCTGGCTCATCAAAGTACAGTGTGATTAAGTCTGGGCGTTGATCAGCTGCTAAAGATAGCCAGCCCAGCACAGTGTCCACACGATCATTAAATGGTACAGAGCTGGAAACACAAAGTGATTCTCATATTGCTGAAAATACACAACCAAATGAAATAAAATCAATATGGTTTAAGTCAGAACAAAAATTAGCTACAATATAAAAATAACAGTCATTTGTTTATTCAAAACACTCATCAAGAACTATTTTCATGTTTAAAAATGTTGTATCTTAGTATCAGGTTTAATAGCAATTATGCTATTATGAAAATGCTGAACATACCTGCTATAATTCTTGTAGTAATGTGGATACTTTCCTGAAAACGAAAATAAAATTTGATGTTACAATTTTCTTGAGAATTACAAATTTCACATTTTTAAAGATAATAAATATTTACTAACTAAATCATCTAGATATGGCAACTTTTCCCTTCCTTCTTCACATAGGAGTGAAGACATTGTTTCACAAGATCAGCATGACACTAAACTAACAAGACTTCTTTACCTTCAATCGGAACATCAGATCCCACCCAAAAGTAGCAGGCACTCTTTTTCCCATACTTTTGTGCTGTCAACCATATCTGCAAAGTTTATGGAAAGAGGAATTAGCTGTTCAAAAGTGGCAGAAAGGAAAATTTACCACTGTTATTTCTAACTCAATGATCATTAGTCACAGTTTTAGGGGCATTGAATAATGCATCAGGATCACCATAGTTTGTAGGAATTTTCAGGAATATAACAGCTGAAAACCAAGACAGAACATTTGTACATTGCCTATATATTCTGCCACAAAGTCAGTGCAACATCTCAAATTTATGTAACAGATGATAATAAAGATTTCTTATATATATACAAACTCTAAAAGCATGTACATTTTGGAAATCAATCATACAGATAACATATTTTTATTTTGCAGTTTAGAGCATTACTCCAAAACACTTTTGGTTATTTAAGATAATCTACACTCAGAGAGCTAAAGTATAATTAGGTCTGGAGGCTGGTTCAGCAAAATACAAAGTAAAATGTAGTTTACCATATCAAAATAGAATTATAGCTTACTGGATCACCATGCCACCATCGAGGATCTGATTTTGTAGAGGAGTATATGCTGAAGGCTTTCTGCATACCAATGTCAAACATATCATTGTCCACTATTCCATGGGATTCTGGGTACAGCCCCTACAACAGTCAAAAAAGAGTGTGTGGACTTCACAAATTTCAAAGCGACATATGTATGTCAACTCCCTCATATCTGTCAGTCTACCTACTTATCCATCTGTCCATCCATCCATCCATGTTCATATAGTGACTGTGTTTGAAGTGTGCATGCTCACCGTTACGATAGTATAATGGTTTGGAAAAGTTAATGTTGGATAAGCTGACAACATCCTTGGGGTGTGTACTCCTTCTTGGATCAGACGTTGTATGTTAGGTGTGACATTATAGGATAAATAATCTGCCCGAAAACCATCCAGTGAGATGAGAAGCAAAGGATTGTACCTAAAAAAAAAAAGACAGAAAGTAAAAGACAACTGCCCTGCTTCCACAATGTTATTTTTCTGAGATTCCAGTGATGATGAGTGGTCTTTCACACAGCATAATATTGCTGCAGATCGATGTAAAATACTTTTGGATTAGAACAAATTTTGCAAAATTTAGAACAAACTGTGCAAAATAAAACAAATAAACTTGTAGCTCTCCATACATTGAGTAGTCTTAAACAAATATGAATGTTTATGAAATATATGTTTACTTGTCCACTTATGCCTCTACTGGGTAACTTCTACTTCTCCCCTCCTACCCAGTCACTTCAAAAAAAAAAAGTCGACACATCTGCAAATACTAAACTATTTAGATGAGCTTCCCATTCCACAAAATTGAGCGGATTTTTGGTGTGTCTTATTAGCATCATCATGTGTAACTTACTGAGGGCCTGATCCACAAGGAGCATTGCTGGCTGTCATGCCATTTTTGTCCTGGGCTGTGGGCAAAGAGCTTGCCCACAAGCTTGTTGGCAGCCGAACTTTGAGACGAGCCCTCTCCTCCAGGGGGAGGAATCTCAGCAGTTCAAGCTCTGTTGCCAGTTCTATGTCTTTCACCCTTGCTACATTATCAAGCAAGTATGTCTCATAGTCCTGAAATAGCACAACACACAAAATAAATGCTGACTCATGGGAAAACAGGACAGCATGTAATAAAAAAAATTCTAATGGTTATTATTGCATGATTTTTTTGTTTGTTGACAAGTTGTCTACTTCCAGCATGTTCACACACACACACACACACACAAACAAACATTGCTAGCATGAACACACCATGCAGTTCGGCACGAGGTTAACATGAGGGAGGATGAAACTGAGAATTTCTATCTCTCCATCACACGGCAAGGTCTTCCACTGATACACACATCTTGCCAATGACACAAAGTAATGAGTAGGAAGAGGAACTTCTTTTCCAGCATCAACGAAGCTGTCAAATAAAAGAAATTTATAAACTTTCAGTTTAGGAGACCACAAGGCACAGTGTATAAATAAAGTCTGATGCTCACTATGAAAGAAATTTATTTAAAAAAGGCCATATCAGCATACTGCAAGGCACATTGTTGCAGTCTGATTTCTGAAACAGGCTAAGGAAAGAACTAAATAGCTGCTTCCTGAATCCCTACAATCGACTAAAGTCATCATCACCACTAGTAAAAGTGCATAGGCATGCTGGGTTTTCTCCAAAAGCAGGTCATTGAAATATAGTGACAGAATGTTCAAACCTTTTTGAAGCAGAAGATGGATCAAACCGACTGTCATGATTGGCATCAAAAATGGGGCCTGCTGTTACACTGAAGTCATTGAGACTAGTTTCTTCATAGGAGTTTATTAGCTGCCATAGGTACTGCCACACACCTACAGTTGGTACAGGTTGTATGTTAATACACTTTCTGGATACAAAACAATCAAATGTTATTTTGTCTGAAGAAAAGCAGCATATACGTTGAGAACCAGCTTGAATAACAAGACGAATAAAGTTTTAAAAAATCAATTATTGACAATATTTTAGTTGAGAAGGAAAAGAAATAAGAGAAAGAGGAGAGAAAGAAAGATGGGAGGTGTATGGAGGAGTGTGGGAGGAGGCAAGCATCATAACTAAAAAGCTAAGACAATGCTCACCCCTGCTGAAACCTTCATACATGGGAACAATGGGCATAGCCTGGTCACTGCAGTTTTGTGTTCCTGTACTGACTAGTAAGAAAAGAATCATCAAAGCTTATATCATCCTGGAAGGAAACAAAAATCTTAAGGACCTATCATTATTCCACATATACAACATTAACTGCAAATGACCACTGAAAAAAATTTTCTTCTAATATTTCTAAATGCATTATTATGTTAGTTGCTAATTGTATAAGTAATTGATTTAATGTTTAGTTTATTGTATTTTCTTGGAAGAGATGAAAACTTCTTTTACATTTTGTACATGTACAAAAAAAAAAGACAGATACACATAGATGCATAAACTCGCATGCACATAGAATCTTTATTAAAAACTGCCAGATCCTATATGTCTCATATCCACTTTGGTTTTTTTTTAATATACTGACCAATAGCGAAATACTGACCTGGAATAAGTGAGGTCAGGACTATTGTCTGATCTACTGATGTATACTTCTGATAGAGGGTACCACTGCTGTTTTGTCACAGGTAGGCCTCAGACTGAAATTGCCACTGGCCTTCTGGGAAAACATAGAAATAACATTCTTGTCATATTTTTTAGTGGGGCAGGAGGACAAGGCAAAATTCAGGAATACTGACTGCTAAAGAACAGTTTAGCATGGCTGTCTGTAGCTGCTGAAGGTGCTGCTATAATATGGTGTTATTTTGTTAAGGTTCTGTCTGTGGCCACATCTATCTTTGTCAAATAAATACTAGGTACACAGTTTATTATTAAAGAAAACTTCAGTAGAAGACTTTTACATAGCCTGACTGCATTGCAGTAACAGCAAGCGGCATTTTGAAATCTGAACTGAAGACTGTGGTATAGGAGGCAGTCTCATAGATGGTCCCATTCAACTGTGTTGTACCTTGTGCACAAGGTGCCTGGATTTTCTGAAAATTAATACTTTTATCAGTACATCAGGATATTGAAAGATTTATGAATCTTATTTTTTTAATCTGATGGAAATATATTCTGTAGTTTTGATGCACACATGCGTGCCAAACAATGCATGCGCATACATCTACATGCACACTCAAACATGCACAACCACACAATGATGCATATTAACAGAAAGTTTTTTTTAAATGTATCCTAAACATGAAAATGCTGGTACAACTGCTAAATAATTGTTAAGGATAAAAATCAAATTAAATAAAAGTCTCTGTATGCAGTCTCTGTATGCCATCAAAACTATTAATAAACTTGAAAATGTTTTGACACAAAACTCCTAAACATACCCCCTCTTTTAGACAGGAACAAGGAGTAATCCTGCCATTTGACTGGGTACATTCTGCAAAGTCTGCCAAAATTGGTGGTTTAGAAAGTAGATGGAACAGGCTGCCATAAGTTCCATTGTTGGGTGCTGGTGTAATGCCAAGCATATCTGTGAGAAAGAAAGGCTTATAGAAAATAAGTTTGTTACAACTGAACAATTATTCCAGAATATTAAAAAGTAACATTAAGATGAAAGTTTTTCATTCTTGACATTTGTACAGCAGTGGAGACGGTGATGCTGGCATGCGAACACACCAGAATTGCCCTCTAAGATAAATAAAGGGTTATGCTAATTCTGAAATAAATTTTCCATCACGTTAATTATAACAGACAGGAGATGCTTAATAATCTGAACTTACAGCACATGAGATTGTACAGTTCAATGTTTTCAAATGGCTCCACTTCTATACTTTGCTTGAAGCTTGGACCAGACCCTACGAATAAGGCCTGCAAAATAGGAGAAGATCAAATACAGATTCCCACAAAGAAGGGGTTTCACTCAAAAATGAAACACAAAGCCAGCACTGAAACAGCCATGCTAGTAAAATAAATACAAAGTCTAAGATATTTCTCTGAATCTCAAATAGTTGATTTTAAAAGCATTACTTATTCTGTATGTTGTCTGTTAAACTGTGTTTTGCTGTTTTCATTTACCTGCATATTTCTGTCCAGATTGTCATAGCCATGATTCCCTGCTAAACAAGTACGAGGGACCTTCCTTTAACATTTAAAAAAGAAAAGAAAACAAAAAATTGGATTTATGTAGCCACAATGCAGACAAAGAAGTCACACATACTTCTACCCTTTTTTCTGTGGTCTATGAAAATATAGAACTCAATGCCTCTGAGAACAGAAAGCGATTGCCCAAAAGTTTTACCACTGAAATTCTTAAGAAACAGTCAAGGCAGAAGAGATCCAAGAAAAGTGGCACTAATGGCAGCTTTTTTTTTTTTTTACCTTCAAGAAAACTTAAACAAACACGCTGACCATAGATACTGACTACAATAGTCGTGACCTATGGCCACTGCAGTCTGTATCTCCCTAAGTGCAGCATTTTAATTACAAGCTGTGACAGCTGGAGAAAGCTGTAGGTAACCATGCATAACATACAGATTAATGGTGTACTTTTCCCTCAACAAGATGTCAGTCATAGCTTGACTTCTTATTCACAATCAAATTCTACCCATTTGGCACAGAATGCTTTCTCCATTTGACCCAGTTGGTTATTGGGCACCTGACCCTATCAAGGACTGGGGGAAAAGAGAGAGCAAGGACATTAGCACTTCCTAATATAAACAAGCTAACTCCGGATAAGTTTTATCTCCAACACTTCACTCCTTAACAACCAAAAGGTTATGGGAGCAAACCTTTACTTTTTATGTCTATATATATATAATGATCTATTAGACTACACCTATCCCTACTTTTAAAAAGGAAAATGGCTAACTGACTAGAAGGTGACTGCTCTCCCTCACTTTTCATATTTGTCTGTTGATCTGCTTGAAGTTTTGTGTCTAATGTTCATCAGTTCATCTGTAACAATATTTGCTACATTCCTATGTGGATTTCTGTGTCTGTGTCTCTTTTTGTATTTTCCTGGACCATTTTACTTCTACTGTCACATCTGCGCCATTCTGACATTACTTAGATTTTAGATCTACACATCAACTTCAAACTCTGATTACCTTCCTGCAGCTGCTTCAGAAAGTTTTGAAGATTGCAAATTGAGCTTCCATACAAATGTCATAATAACTTTCAGATATTTTTGATGAAGAACTTTATTGACTGATCAAAGATTTCGTGTAATGGCAAGTCTGCATTCAACGCATCTTTTTGGTGTGGTTAACCTTGCATTGTCTTCCTTTATCATTATTCGTCAGCGCAGTGTGCGACCTATCTTGGCCATAATGCTGTGAGTTACAAGTGCACATATTAAATTAAAAATTGCAGCCTGGACTAATAATTAGTTATTTGTTAAATAATTAGTGAGCTATTGGTGCTGAATGCAGAGCAGAGGTGACATAATATGGTAGTCACTGTGCTCAGTACTTGTGTCAAAAGAATTGATGAGAAAATGGAAGAATGCTGTTTGTTAATCATTACAACATATTATATCTTCAGAATCAGGACTTAAAACTTACCCATAGACCAACCACCCATCCTGAACATCAACTGTAATGTCTCCAATGCGGTCATTGTTTGTGTAGTGAAAGCGCATGGGTAGTGTTTCTTTGGTGAACACTCGGTAATGGCTGCTCTTACATTGCAGACTTTCATATACTTTGTTCACATCCAGCACTGAAGACAGACCCAAGTGTTAGCATAAGTTATTTAAAAATCAGATGTTTTTTATTATAAATAAAAAAAACAAAGCAACACTCAATACATCAGAGGGAGGCAAAGTATGTCCTGTAGACGTCTTTGGTCTGGCTTGCAGACCAAATATGAAGTGTATTTTTTTCATAATTTTTGTTGTATTTAATGTAAGTAAATTTGATTGAAATTTATCAAATATGACAGCGTTAGAAATCAGCAGTCCATAACATTCTAAAACAGACAAAATCCAAAATAACAGTTAACACTGCTGACCTGCCTGATAAAGTCATGAGAGAGCACCAGAAGCGGCTGCCTTTAAAGGAAAAGCTGGTGGCAACATGCCTCATTCATGACTAATCATTTTATTTCAGTATCGTCTGACAACTGTTTGTGAAGAGAGTTTGTGAACTCCAAGAAACAGTTCTGATTTTAGAAATAAAGGAAAAGACAAAGGCTCTCCCTGAATATTGTGACCTCTGGTGGCATACAGATCTTGCCTTTCTTCTAGATGTCATGGATCATTTGAGCAAACTCAAAGTGACTCTGTAAAGCATTCTCGCTCATAAATTATTTTTCCGCATGGATGGATTTTCAACACTTTCCTACCCTGAACTGACTGACAGTTGGATCTGCGAAGCTAGAAAATAAAGGAAACAGTTAAGTGATCTCCGAGATGAATTTTCATAACTTTTCGGGGAATTTAGAAAATTGGAAAGCTGTCAAATCTGTTTGGAAAATGTGCCAGATAGCCTGCAATGTGAGCTGATTGATTTAAAGTGCGATACAGTGTAGAAGGATTCTTTTAATGCTTCTAAAGTTTCCAGTTCTTCAAACTGCTAAGTAAAGACAAGTTTCTGAACTTTAAAGACTTTGCTAAAGGAATGGTGGTGATGTTTGCATCGACTGTACATGTGTGTGAACAGACTTTTTCGATCATGAAGCAGACCCAGTCCAACCTGCATTTGCAGATGAAGGATGATTTGGAAAAAAAAGTTCTGCAAATTGTCTTATCACAAATTTAGCAAGATTTTGAAGAGTTTGTGAGCCAGTTGAAACAGTTTCACAACAATACAATCAACAGAATGTGAGGAAACACTTACTATCAGTTGTGTTGACAACAACTGTGTTCCCGTTAACCACTTCCCTGTGAAACCTGGTATTAATTGTTGCAATAGTCCCATCAATTATGAATGTTTTGTCTACATCCATAAAGCAGCTAAGCAAAACTTCACGTTCACATGAGGTCTCTGTCATCCCTGAAAATTTAGAGTGTGCATTAGATTTTCAGACTTTGAAGTAGAACACAAGATAGAATGCATAATAGTTCCTTATACCCAAAGAAAACTGTATGGGAAACTATATTTTAATTCTTATTTGTGCTGCAGACTGGTACTGGTATGCAACATCCACTGATATCTAGATCTTTTGACAATTTTTGTGTTGTGATTGTCCAGTGCTTTCAAAAGTTTATAGAAACTGCAAATTCTACAAACCATGGTCTGCCACGATGATAATATCCACACAACTGTCCATTTTCCTCTTTTTCAGGCCACTGACCAACATAAGAATTATTCCATCAACTCTTTTCAGCTGCTCATTCACCTGAAAAGAATGAAAAATATAAAATGTCTTCAACTGCTGACCAGAGTGAAAACATTTTTTCGGAGACACCTTTGTGTAAGCAACTGAGTAAATGACAGCAATGAAGCTTCCCCCATTTACAATATTTACATTTACAATTTAATAAAAATCTGAAAAGAAATGCCACTCACCTCCTGACTGTTGGGTCCACTGCCATGGCCAGCATGATCTGGCTCATCAAAATATAGTGTTATGAGTCCTGGGCGAGTCGATTCAGGCAACTCCAGCCACTCAAATACCTTGTCAATGCGAGCTTCATAAGGTATGCTCCTGGGGAAGATGAATTGACACCATGGATAGCTGAGCTAACTGTATATACTTTTCTTATACATGCTGCCTGTTCAACCTCCAACATTTATAGGTACATCAATATGCATACAGAAGATGTGAATATTTGTGTGATTTGTCTTAGTTATGTATCAGAATGATCACTATTTAATATCAGTAATTTTACAGTGCTTCCCCCCCCGTCATGATGAATATATTATAATGCTCCATTCAAGAATGCCATGATGCCTTGTTATATATGGACTGGAGGGAAGTGGGTGTAGAAACACATCCTGCAAAGACATTCCTACAAGGTCTTTTACTTCTCAACAAACACCATGATACTGAAAAGATTCTGCAAATCATCTACCACCTAGTACATACTGTAGCTCTCAAAAAGTACATGCCTTGTAAAATGCTAATATGGAGTAACAGATTTGAAAAATAATGCATATATAATAAAACGTAGATAGAGAAGGAAAGAGATTGGACACAAGATATTGAAATATCTCAAAAAATAACATTTAATCAAGACCTCTTCTACCACATAACAATAAAATAAAACTCTGTTACAAACCCATTATATTTGAAGTAATAATCTGGGTATGAGCCTGCAGAGAGAAAAACAGTGTGAGAAGAATAAGATATAATAAAACTTGTATACATAGCACATTAGAAGTATTAAAAGAACGCAATATTAATGAACTCAAAACCTGTGAAAATAAATGTAACAGCACATGTTTCTGATTACCATGTTCAGAAAGTAAACATCACATGAAAAGACGCAGCATTACAAATATATTTTTTCTATCTGTGAAGTGAATTTAACTTTATTTATAGAATCATATGACCAGAATATTGTAAGCAATCAGGGCTTCTGCTAAGGCTAAATTCTTTGGGGTCCCACGGACCCCTTCTTCAGATTTTTAAGGGGTCCCTGTTCTTCGCCCAAATTTGAAGGGGAACCCATTGACGAAAATTGAAGGGGTCCTCCGAACTTTTAATGCGTACTGTACGCAATTTTTTGCGTAAGCAGAAGCCCTGAGCAATAATGATCTTTTGTGAGTCATAGTTGTATGTGTTACCAGCTTATGCTGTCCAGATGACCTTTCATTGACCATTTGCTTTTGAATGTAATGGCACAATATGCAAAAATCAAATATGTTTGAATACAATGTGAGCACATACCATTTATTGCCACATCTGATCCAACCCAAAAATATGTTGCTGCTTTCACATTCTGCTTCTTGGCTGTTAGCCAGATCTGAAAAATTAAAGAAAAATAAGAAAACAAGATTCCTGCAGCATACTTATGCCAAACATACCTATTATAGTAATTGTTAATGCAATAAGAGTAATAAAATGTAAAACCTATCTGAGACAGTTATAAATTTGTTACAAGTTGAAGAGATCATTTAAACTGTAGCAAGCTGATTCTAACATATTTTCATTTACACCCCAAAGTACATAAATCCAACACGCTTTACTTCAAACATCCTTCAACACTGAAATAGTCTTTATCTTCAACACAACAGAAAAATATAAAATTATCACTCACTGGCTCCCCTCCCCACCACCGTGGATCAAAGGTCATGGGACGACCAAGTGTAAAAATCTCATTGAGATGCTGGTCGTAAAAAACATTATTGACAATTCCATGAGATTCTGGATAAAGGCCCTGCAAAATCACAATTTTCTTGAGTAAACATATTTTACTATCTTTGGATAAGAATTGGTCCTTACATTAATGATAAAAAATTCTCATGAATCTAATTCTCTGCTAAAACCCAATTTTTCGATGCCATTATTATACTATACTCGTGCTTTTTTCACACATTTAAGATCTTTATCATAGCTAGACGACAGTATTTTATGTATAAAACATAAAGTCAACCCAATCTTCGAGTTTGATGGGACAACGCCTTCTAATAGTGAAGTCAAGCATATCGAAATGTAGGTAGGTGCAAGTAGTTTTAGTTTTGTGATTATGAACAGATTAAAACCTCATCAGGATTATGAGCTGTAGATGTTGCAAACATAAGTTTTCTATGATCTTTAGTTGAGATTTCTGAGACATCTTGTCTGCCAGTTGCTTAAAACTTTTGGGCGAAGATAGCGCGATTAAAGGGAAAGCACTACAGTTGGGTTGTAAGAGTTATCTTCGGTACTCTCTCCGCGACAGACGACAGACCAAGGCTATATACATGTATATTCTTTGGCTATAGAAGGTCGAGTGTAAATCTCATGAAGAATGCAATAAATCTTTTTAGCTGTAGTCAGATGAAATACTAGCATTTGACGATCTGTTTTAAAGAGCACCCCCTTAATAAATCAAAAACACTTTATTTACTTTTCAGTGAATCTTATCCATATGCAGATGACTCGATCAGCTCGATCCCCGCAAAGAATTAATATTAGCCAAACAATGCGAAACACAAAACATAAAAGCAAAATCAAAGCAGTCTAGTAACGATTTCCATTAAGAAAGTCATATCTGCGGCTTCCAGATAAAAATTGGGCATTAAAATAAAATGATATAAAATGGTGAGTGAGAGAGAGAGTAATTATGATTCTTGTATTATTTGAATGGTCATAGACCATCCATCGTTATCAAGGGCATATGAGAACAAATTAAAGAGCCACGCATAAGCGATCACAAGGGAGAGAGAGAAAGAGAGTTCAAGATCAAGAAAAGAGCCGGTATATCGATCAATTACAACCCCGTTGATGAACAGTGGTCGTCCATTTTAACTAAACAGACCGTACAAAGCATTTTATTTTATGCAGCTGAATAGGCGGCCTCTGTCAAGCGCGTCGGTGTGTGTGGTTATATGTTGAATATGTAACGTGATTACACTATTTTTCAAGTCCCAGCAATTAAAGTACGTTTCATACTCACGGTGACGATTGAGTAGTGGTTAGGAAACGTGAGGGTCGGGTAGACGGAACGCATGTAAGGGGTGTGGACACCCGACTCCCGCATCTGCTGGATAATGGGTGTCTCCTTTCGCCGTAGGTACTCGGCACGAAATCCGTCCAGCGAGATGAGAATAAGTGGTGGTCGTCTACCAGACAAACAAGTAAATAGCAGTTGATTGACGAGTACACTCATATCAAACAATATTTGAACGACAATATCAACACATATAATCTATCGTCATCTTTTCGTCATCATCGCCAACAGTCCCTTAGCCAAAACGATAAAAATTATAGAAAGGGAAATTACTAGTGGACGGACAGACAACAAATACAGAAAAACTTGTGCGAAATATTTCAGTCAAGGGTTAGCGTCCCTCTTCACTGTCAACAGCTTGCGGCAAGCTGTGCAGGGACAGTCAGAACTAGGCGGGCAGGCAACGTGCCTCCAACGCAACTCCAAGCCTTAGTGCAAGACGTGATCAACAATTATTTGCTTATTAAAAGCGGCTCTGTTGAGATGGTTAGAAAATGGTGAATATCTGATATATAAGCTTGTAACACGGTCAACGAATCATTGTAGTGAACACCACTGTCACCATTGAGCCCTACCCACGTCCCTGCTAGACCTGGAATCATGGTCATGTCCTTCAGTCGTCTGTTATAGCATGCAATTGTGCTGACCAGCTGAACATCCAAAAGGGCAGTCTGGCTCTTTGTGTACTTCAACAGACACTGCGGGGGAGCATTAGAACAGATTATTCATCAGTCTACGTATAAATCAGCAAAGATCGAGTCACGTACTTCCAGGGGCAGTCCCTCGTCCTCTTGACTCGTCGACTGGCCTTTGTCGCCATTAGTTTCCGATGTTGAGTTCCTTGATCTTAGTCCCAAGACCAAACCCACTGTCAAGGCCGTGGCTAGCAAGAGCAGCTGCACACCAAGGACAAAGTATGATGAGAAAAGCTGTCGTTATGTCAACCAATTATTGCCCGTTCGTTCTTTCCCTTTAATATAATTAATGTCCTAATCGCCACCCTAGATGGCCAAAGACAACCAAGAACCAAAAGCTGAGACTCTTTAAATTAAAATAAAGAATATGGTGGAGACATTGAACAGGATATATACATTGAACCTAACCAGATTACGTATCACTAATAGTTATGTGATCCGTAGAAAACATCTGTCATGAGGATCAACCACTAATTTAAAGCTACATCAACTAATGGACCATGTATAGGCAAGAAGTCTCACACATGTGAAGGCCATCAGTCGACACAAATTGTTTAGAAACTTAGACGTGTTAAAAGATATGTCTAGTATTGCATGATATCAACATAGTTGCCTTTCAATAACATAAATTAATATCCATAATTTTAAAATAAGATACTGTTAACACCCGAGAAAAAAAAAGAGATTTTTTTGAAAAAAGATGGCCAAAAAAAGTCTACGTGGATTGTTCAGATCGCCCCTAACCACTCCGATGTAGAAGGGCTTACTGTCGTGCAACAAACAGACTACGAGTGGATAACTGTAAATTACAATTTACCACAACTCCTGCGATGACCAGTTTCTTCCTTTTATTTGGTCTGGTCCTGGTAGCAAAACTGTCGTCATCCTGTCAAAATAAAATATATAAAAAGTAGGTAAAATAACAGAAGAGAAAACGCTGGGGGTATAGTGATTGTAATTGTAGTATGTTTTCTTGGCCCTTGGTCACAAGTAATAACGCTGGACTACGTCACTTATCACTGCTGTGACTTCTTGTTATAGAAGCAAAAGGTTTTTGCTCGTAAAGTAATAAAGCAATTACGACGACAATTATTTATGATGTCGATATGACAAACATACCAACATGCTTTGTTTTTTCGTTACGTATCGCCCTCGCCATAAAGAGGGAAGAATACGCTAAACTCCTACCTACTACAGTACCATACCAAAGGACATAAAATAAGAGGAGAAGGGATGGGAGAAGAAAGGTGGTAATTATTTACTCTTGTTTATAGGAAGATTGTGTATGTTGAGTTATTAAGCAGCTCTAGAAAAGTTTATGGCATTTATTAATGTGTGTCGTTGAGCATCGTTTACTAATGATGGATGGCGATGCGAAAGGATGGCAGAAGAAAGGAGTGAGAGAGAGAGAGAGAGAAGGGGGAGTAAAAGAGTGAGAGAAAAAGATTTTTAAAAAATGCGGGCGGACAGAGACAGTCATCGTTGAGTAAGAGGTGATAACTGTGATTTCAAACTCGTTTATCTCACTCAGCTCTAGAATTTACTCCTTTTGTTCCTTGATATACATTGATAAACTGATAAAAGTGTTCAAGGTATAAACAGAGCTTAAAATGTCAACCCCAAAAATACAAATGTAAAAATACTGATGATAAAAATATTGTAGCTCGATATTCTACCTGAATGTAGACAGTGAAGTTGTTAAAGCTGATGAATATATTGCAGTCCTAAATCAACAGCGCTTAAAATGAACGTTCAGCATGTTTAGTTCTTTGCAGGAAGAAGATGTTTTAAAATTTTGGAATCAAAACATCGATCGCTTGCACAGAATGCCTTTTAAATAGGAAAATGACAGTTGCTCCAAAGTCTTTACCAGTGACATTGTCCCAGTCACTCGTTTTCCCACAAACGCCTGGACATTTGCGCATTCCTTTCTACACAAACAACTCTACCTCTTTTGTAGGCTTGTAGATATTTAATAATTTTAACTAATAAAAATACACAAAAATGTTAAAAATAAGTCCCAAGTAAACATACATCAGTTAATCCTTGCTACTATCTACGGTATGCTATTATTACTTATCAATGATATCTAATTGTTAAAATCAGTCCAGAGAGAAAATTCCTTTTATTGATGTTCAACTTAAGAGTAATAAAGTGTAAAGTTCAGCACAACACTGCTTTCACTGTATCAACTGTCTCTGGGGACTAATGTTTCATAAATCTATATATATATCTTCCACACTCACAACTTATCTTAAATCGTAAAAACAATCGCAAACACAAAACACTGACGTCTCTACTTGGGGACAGACGTTATCCACTTAATGACGCTGTCTCTGGGAACGAGCGATCACACAACTCAGTATGTCACCGTCTCTGGGGACGAGCGACCACTCTTCTCAACATATCAAACGCTGCCTCTTGGGGTCAGACGTTGTCTTCCTGGGCCATATACTCCAGCATACCAATAAATTAAACAATTCATACAAAAACAAAAAAAATAAATATATATGATGTTCCTCCCATTTTAGAGGCCTTGAACGAATACGTTTACCTTAATTCGCACTACCTAATTTACATGTATGTACGCACGATAGTTTTAAATGTAGTTGGTTACATTTATTGTATTATTGTGCTATGTTTGATATAATACTTGTTAAAGCATTTATTGCAAAGAAAGAAGCAAAGCACTGATCATACCCCTAGTTGGAATCTTCGCATGGCTGCACCGTGAGTTGTTGGTCACCGGTAGTTCTGGGTGGTCTCCGTTGATGTCAGCATCAACATCCAATTTTGAAGACGAAAGAGAAAGTTTGTAAAAACCCTGTCGTGTTACCGAGTCACAAAAGATAAAACAGAAAAAAAGTTGTAATGAACTTTGGACGCACTTGTCCCCATTTTCACCTCCCACCCCCATCCTGGATGCCTGCAGGGGAAAAGACCCAAATCATTAGCTCATCAAGGGTCGAATACTAACCTGGGTGTCACACAGGGGTGGGGGGGGGACATATATTCTGTATGCGTGCATGCGCGCGTGAAATTTAAGTCAACAACCAAAGAAGACATTTCCACGTAGTTGTCTTCGCTACCTGGCCCTAATCACTGAGTCAACAGGACTTAACCAAAGCACACATTCTCGCTCACCGGCGCTTGGTAGCGACGAAAGATGACTCCTAACTCGAAGAGATGGACCAGATTTGTCACTATGTCATAGTGACAAGAACACTGTCAGCGTGGACTCTGAGCACTTTATGCGTACTCAAAGATAATGCGGATGAAAAAGATCTTACTCTGTTCAGACTCGGAAGGGGGTTAGGGGGGGGGGATGTAAGTTTCGTGCAGCATATATACCTTTGTGAATAACCCTCAACGATCACGTGACATCTTGCAGTCCACGGTCTCACATAGTAAAAGACCTTAGCAAAGTGGACGGCCTATAAAACTGTTTGACCTCACTCTTACGTATTACAGGTGTGAATAAATCCTGTCGCACGAACGGATAAGAGTATTTATAATGTCTATGATCACACTAGAAGAGATACACCATCAGCAAATGACAAAGAACTCACAACTGAGACAAAAATAATGCCTATTTGTAAGCAAATCAATCGCATCATTAAGTATTTAAAGAAAGCAAGAAGCCGAGATTATCATTTGTCAAAATAGTTTGTGAAAACGAAGGGAACAGAGAAATTTATTCCCAGTTGTTTGTAAGCAATGCCTTTTGCCTATCGCTGAGATAGCGACGATCACTTGCCTCTGAGAATCAGTGTTGTGGCCGATAGGAGCTGTGCATCTGGATAGGGGAACTGATAAAGCTAACTTGACAAAGTACTTAGGAACTTGACAACCTCTCCACTTCGACTATAAATATGGTCATTATAAACTGCCGTGACCTAAGCCACAACCTAGTGCATGAGTGAATCAGTTGTGTTATTTACTGTCTCCTTGAGCAATATTTTGTTATCAATATGCAAAGGCAGCAGCAAGTGAGATGGATGCCTGCGTCAAGTCTGCTGCAAGCATGACCTACAATTACAAATATGGAAAAAAAAAATATTGGAAAAGGTCGTTCCCTAACCTTGTTAGGTCGTTGGAAACTGGTTTTCGAGATCTCACTTTCTCGGTGCTAGCTTTTTTGTATGAGGGAGGTGCATCCGTGTAGTGTATTGCAGACGCGTGTTTACTGTGACAATAGCAAAAGAAGAAAACACGCATGGATTGAGAAACACGTTTGCAACCTCTTCTTTATTCACGAAGGCAGGAATATAACATCCGGAGTATTCACAAGACTGAAACCAAACTCCACCCAAACAAGGTCTACTGTTACGAGGACAGTTTTTGTGGACAGGTCGGCTCTCAGCTGGCTTTTACAGACATGTGAACATCACCTACCATATATATCTATGGTAGTGTGTAGACAAGGGGGCGGCGATGGTGGATGGTCGCCGGAAGAGGCCGAAAATAGTTTTGCTGATGCTTGCGGGAAAAAGTGCTGATTCATAAGAGGGCGAAAATAGTTTTGCTGATGCATGCGGGAAAAGTGCTGATGCTTGCGAAAAAAGTGCTGATGCTTGCGGGAAATAGTGCTGATGCAGAAGACCGCGAAAAGTGACCCACCCGAGGGGTATATAAGGGGACAGGGCAGTTAGTGTGGAGGAGAAAGTATGTGAGATCAAGGTTCGCCACTGCCAGAAATATCGACTGGCGTCGGATTAAAACCATCTAGAACCCACGACAGTGTTGTGTTTGGTGTTGTGGAGAGACTGGGGGAAGAATCACATCTAACCCTGTTACATTTTTGGCGCCCAATGTGGGACACTGGGCGAAATTGAACATCTCAAGTCAGCTTAGTGCCGCCGGAGACAATGGAACTAACAGAGGAGGAGAAGCGAGTTTTGGAGGCCTTCAGGAATTTGGAAGTGAAGCCAACAGCAGACACCTCTGCCGACCTGCGCCAATGGGCGGCAGGATACGCTGCGACAAGGGATGGAGTGGAGACTGCGCCGCTGAATGCCAGCGGACCACAGACACCGCGACTGTCTCCATTCTCCGGGGGCAAGAACGACACAGCGATGGACCTGTGGAAGTATGAACTGATGTGTTTGCGGGGGCGGTATACAGACGCCATTGTGTTGGAGGCTGTCCGCCGTTCTTTGAGAGGCGAGGCGGCCAGAGTGGCCATGCGTCTGGGCCCGCACGCGACATTGAACGAGCTGTTGCAGAAATTTGACAGTATTTTTGATCTCGTGGTGTGTGACCAAGACCTACTCGGGTCCTTCTACACTGCGCGCCAGGAGGCCGGGGAGAATGTCACGCAGTGGCGGTGTCGCATAGAAGACATCCTGACACAAGCCATGAGTGCGCGCCTGATAGAAAGACGCGCATACAGCGAGACGCTGCGCTGCAGACTGTGGGGAGGACTACGGCAACCCCTAAAGGATCGAACTGCCTACAAGTTCGAAATGGAGACAGACGTGGACGCTCTATTTCGCAGCTTAAGGCAGGCCGAGCAGGAGGCCGAGGGACCAGCACCAAAGACAGGCGCTGGAAAGCAAGCGGCAGTCAACGCTGCACAAGCCACCCACGCGAAGACTGGAGTGCAGAGGTGAGGAAGCTGTCGGCCGAGGTGCAGTCGTTGCGGCGCCAACTGCAACAAGGACCACGCAACGACCCTGCGGCTGGCAAGGCGCTAGACCAGCGGCCACCACGCTCCAGCTACGAGGACGACGGGCCTACATGTTTCAGGTGTGGCGGCAAGGGCCACATCAAGGTGGGGTGTCGCATGCGCATTGACCATCTGCGCAAGCCCCTAAACTACAGGCTGACCTGCAGAAAGGGGCAACGGGTTGACCAGCGTCCGCCGGCACACGGCCCCGCTGGCGAGAAAACATTGATAGGTCCCAGCACGTGTGTAGACGTCTGCATCGAAGGTGTGGTCACGGCAGCGCTGCTGGATACAGGTGCCACTGTATCAACGGTGACGGAGACATTCCATCGCCAGAAGCTGGCACACCTGGCCGTCCGTCCGCTTCAAGAAGTGCTACGTATTGAGTGTGCGGATGGCCGAATGCTCCCGTACTTAGGATACATCCAAGCGGATATACGAGTGGAGGGGGCAGGGGGCGGGACTGATAGTCTCCCCTGCCTACTGCTGGTCATCCCAGCAACCAGATATAGTGACAGTGTTCCGGTGCAGCTAGGTACCAATGTCCTGGAACAGCTTATGCACCAGGCAAAAGACAAGCAGGACGCACAGCTGCAACCAGTACTGCATCGTTCCTTTCGCTGCCTAGCGATGCGGAACAGAGCGCCGCGCATGAATCGCAACAAGCCGTACGCGCGCGGTTTACAGACAACGACCATCAGACCAGTTAACAATGTTTCGTGTGAAAGTGCCATAGGTATGACGGAAGCGGCACCAGACTCTGTAAACTCAGTGGTTATCTCGCCTGATTTGACAGTGAAACAGCAGGCGGGTAGAGACATGATTAGCGTCCAGACCGACAATTCTGGAACCAGTGGTACTAATAATAGTGGCAAACTCACACGTGTAAAGGACGCAACTGAGCATACAAATGGATCAAAGAAAAAACGGACTCTTCGCCGCAACATGTTGCTACCAGTGGGCGGATTAATACAGGATGCGCATCAACCAGAAGATGCGAGGGATTACTCGCTTTATCGGAGGAAACGAAAGCCACGCCGCCAGTGCAGAAAGGACGACACATCTAGTGCAGAGTCATCCGCCGGTGAAAATGAGAGCGACAGTGACACGTCTAGCTCTGTGGTCGTACATACCCGGCCGCCCACCACCAGATCAAGAGGACAGCCGCCGGCGAGTGATGACAGTGACCAAGAACAGCAAGCAAGGGACGACAATGAGGCAGAACCACCCAGGCCACTCCCTGATCCTGATTCAGAGAGCACCACCCTTCCTCCACTGCCTAATGACAACGACAGTCAAGTACCGGATGTTCAGGAAGGAGGGAGAGACGAGGAGGGCGCTACGCCACGTGCGGTGGTTACCCCACCCCCGTCACCACGCCACGCCCCGCGAGCGTCCACAAGGCCACGTCAGCAACCGACGTGGATGAGGAACGAAGACTACATACTTCGCCAGCAGCAAACACTAGACAATTATAGCTTTAAATGTGACAAACTGAAAATGTTGCTGAGCAAACTATCTTTAGAAAAACTGCCTGAGACTGTGGTGACTACGCTCATTAAGGCTGTCTGGCCACTGTTATAAACGCAACATGGCTACAGCAACAATTTGTACATATATGTTTATAAGTTTGCCTAAGATGTATATATTTTTATAGCACGTTACATTTGGAAAAAAATATGGGTTCTAGTTTTAAATGTCGAGGACAACATTTCTCCTCGAGGGGGTGTATATGGTAGTGTGTAGACAAGGGGGCGGCGATGGTGGATGGTCGCCGGAAGAGGCCGAAAATAGTTTTGCTGATGCTTGCGGGAAAAAGTGCTGATTCATAAGAGGGCGAAAATAGTTTTGCTGATGCATGCGGGAAAAGTGCTGATGCTTGCGAAAAAAGTGCTGATGCTTGCGGGAAATAGTGCTGATGCAGAAGACCGCGAAAAGTGACCCACCCGAGGGGTATATAAGGGGACAGGGCAGTTAGTGTGGAGGGAGAAAGTATGTGAGATCAAGGTTCGCCACTGCCAGAAATATCGACTGGCGTCGGATTAAAACCATCTAGAACCCACGACAGTGTTGTGTTTGGTGTTGTGGAGAGACTGGGGGAAGAATCACATCTAACCCTGTTACATATCTATATACACACTACTACACCTAGGCTCTTACTCCTTTACGCTTGTGCGGATGTCACCCTGAGCTACTGAAGCAGCTATTCATCTGATAAAACGTAAAGTGTGCAAGAGAGTGAAGATGATATGAGGCTACTCTGGTGGGAGGAAAGAAAGATTCTGTCCCCCCTCTTGTAATATAATCAAAATATGTAACGTCCTTTGTTTCAAATACAGTGTATTGCACATATATGTTGCAGCCTTTATCATATCGTACACCATATGTTATCTTTTAAACGTAATAACTGCGCTTCTACTGTTGACTTCATACACCTGGCTGGCATAGTGTTCAAATAAAGATACAGTACTCACACTGACGACGTCAGAAGTCAGAATTATCCTGTCTCTGCTTCAGATGACAGATCGAATGACAGTCACACGTACTTAAGGAAGAAAATGCATTGGTGCATTTTGCGACATGTTGAGAGAGACTGCAACAACCAATCGTGCATCAGTAGCGAGTACTAGCTGTTGGCCCCGTAACGTTGTGAACCAGTAATACACTTACAGCCTACACGTACATCATGTTGACGCAGAAATGTCATTTCGTGCAACCCTCCCCGGTCCCATTCTCCTTAATTCCTCCAGTCCGTGCTCTTCCACCCTCCCCTTTCAAGACAGAAAGAGAAGACTGCTCAGTCTCTTTGACCTGTCAAAACAAACAGAGAAGATCCTGTTTACATAGTATACATGTGTAATGACCTAAGTTTGCGACAACGGTTGCCTTATATTATAAGTGTTAGTGCCCGCAAACCAACAAGTTCCGATTTTCCCAAAGCAGATCCGGTAGCAAACATCCTGACCGACTTTGTGTGTCAGGAAAAATCTTAATCTAATTTTTTTTTAAGTATACATTGATCACCCACTTCTGAGTCAAAAGCACAGCGACAGGGAAAATTATTCGGTGAAAGCGTACACACGTCCTTTTCCGTTCAGAGGAAATCTAACGGTGGCGGTGGCGTAGGTGCGTTTGCAGTAGGATAAACGGTCAGCAGATATTTTACGTTGAGGAAAACTCCCAGGCCGACTTTGACTTTATCATCCCAGTATTTGAGCAGACACAGATGACATAAAGAATGTGGCCGACTTTTTCTCCTGACTTTATCATCCCAGTATTTGAGCAGACACAGATGACGTAAAGAATGTGGACATTACTTGTTTTCTCAAAAGGGAGAGTCTCGATCATTGTATGGGGAGTTGGAGTGGAATGCTCACAGCCCTGTAGTTCGCGTTATACCGCCAATACTTGCACGGTGTTGCAAACATTTCCAAACCACTGTTTGATAGCAGGCACAGCGCTCAAGAATAAGGTTTGCACTGATGTAGTCACAGGAATAGCTTTTCAAATGCTTAGCCCAGCGGTTCTCAGCCTTTTACTTGTGACGCCCCCCTGACGAACAAAGGTACGTCCGCGCGCCCCCCTTAGCCAGCAATGTAAGCTTATTTCACTAATACCATTATAAGAAACTTTTAAAAAATGACCACCTTCGCTCCCCCCCCCCTGTAAGCACGTCGCGCCCCCCACCTTTTGAGAACCGCAGGTAGCCCTTCTTTCAAACAATTAGGTCGTGAAAATGACATGTCATACTTTGGGGGTCCCTTCTTGAATAATAGAAATATTATAGTAATGTTCCTGCCAGGCAAACGTCAGCGACCGTACTATATTTACTGGTTCAAAGCTCTTGAGTTTGAACTCGAAACAGACAAGTGCACTTCAGCCTCAGAAAATCTTAAACGTAAATCTATCTTGCAGTTTTTGTTTGTGTGTGTGATTTTTTGTTTTTTTGTTTTTTTTTTTTTTTAAGTTAATGTACCACCACCGGATTATTATTGCCTATATGGCTACACTCATTCACCAGGATTATAGCTCGCGATAAACTTCCCACGATGTCTTCGAGAGATGGTGTGAACCAGGCCTAAAGACACAGTCCGGTACTAGAATCGTTGCCTCATATGAATGAGAATCTGTACCCGGACAGTGTACTCTCTTTGATTGAACAAAAAGCCTGAGTGTGGATTCTAGGATCTTGGTAACCCCCCAGCTCCCACTTCGGTTTTGTTAACGCATTGGTTAGTTTGTACAAAAAGTCTGAAAATTGCTGTGGGTTAACTTTATCCGTTCTAATGGACACTTATGAAATATTTGTCTTATTGTCTGAGTTATGAGAGGAGTCTTTGGAATGAGGACTTTTTGCAAGTGTAATAAACTTAGGTCAAAGATATGCATGGAGTTTTTGCTTTTAAAAAATCTCTGAAGAAAACAACCATGAAGGTTTTCTTTGTGTCGCAGGGCTGTCTCATTGATATATGAGAGAGTTTGAGATTTACAACGCGTAGGGAAAACTTGTACTACTACGCCCCTCCAGGCTTATTCGATATGAGAAAGAGATTAAGATTTAAGCGACGGGAACGTAACATGATTCAGGACTGATGTCTTCAAAAACGAACTTGTTCTTGCTTTTCTTTAAATCTCATAAGTTTATCATTTTCAGGGCAAATTTAAGTGCATCGCTAATAATCTTGATCTTTCTTGCAGTTTCCTGCAGCACGATTCCCTTCTGGGCCAATAAACAGAAATGGCTGATGGAATCTCATCTTTGAATCGCTTTTTCAACCCCAGAAATGTAACCTTGAAAAGTGCTTGAGCCAGCCTACGCTAGTTACTCCTGTTTTTCGACTGGGAGATTCCATCAAATCAAGCAGTCTCTCAGCGCATGTGCCACTTTATGTACACAAAACAATATGCTTTGTAATCATTTGTGCACAAATAAAGCCAAGGGTACAACTCAAACCATAAGGCTATAAATTTTCTGGTAGATGAAGCAGAAAACGCCCGTTCTGTTTTCGAAAGGATGATGCCGCTTGTAGGCTGAAAAGGACTTCATCAATCTTTATACCCCAAAGTAGACTGACAACGAGGCTGTCGATTGGTTAGGTATGCAAAAATTAAAAACAGATCAGCATCACAACCATATATGATCGTACGAAAAAGTACTGTTATCTCAATTATCATTAAGGGATGCACCACTACCTATCTCTGTCACTGTGCGGTGGTTATCAGCCGGGTTTTTATTGCTATTTTTATTGTTATTATTATTACTTACGTCGTCATGCGCCTCTGTTCTTCCAGATACATCACATGCTTCATGTTGACCTCTGTTCTAGTTAGTCTCAAAACCTCATAGGGAGTGCCCAAAACCTGTTGTTGATTCTCACACGTCGTTAGAAGATTCTACACTTTGTTGTTCTGTGATTTGGGAAGAAAAATAAAAGGACATCTTCAAAGCTATCATACATGTTCGTTCTAAAGTATATTTAACAGTATCTCTCCTAGTGCTCACTTAATGCACGATATTTAAAATGAAGAAATTAAACTGAACTGTGCCCTTTCTCCTTCGTTTTAGAAAACTATAAACAGACTGGCAGCTAAAATAATAAGAAAAAAAATAAAAACAAACACAAAAATGTGATTTTTTAAAATACTTTTTTTTAAAATGATTACTCAGTTAACACCAAAATAAAAGGGGAATTCGAGTCTTTCTTTCTTTCTCATTCTCTCATAATAACGACCTTAAAAAGGGACAAGACGACAGATCGGAAGATTATATCCATGCTTTTCATTTGGTGTCTTTAAGCTGACACGTATTCTCCGCACAACTTAGCGCCCGACTAGCAAAATTATTGTCAAAAACACTAAATTGCGACTAAAAATAACCCAACTGCGATCCCCAGCGTGCGTCCACCAATGACCAACTCAATGCAATCAAGAGCAAAATGAAACGAATTATAAATAAAATCGAGAGCTTTTACAATATTTACATGAAATGCAAATACACTTCAAATGAATCCAAGTACATGATCAAATGTCTCTTTCGATGAGGATCGAGGGACCTAAAAACACAATTATGAAATGGAGTTAACCCCCCCCCAAAAAAAAACAAAACAAACCCCAACCAATTACAACAACAAAATCCAACACACAACAAGCGCCTTGTCATTAAACATGTTGTATGTTTGGTCACTATTATTTTCATCATGTTATTCAATATCCACTCTTTTTTAATTATCAGAAGAATGTAGAACTCGATCTGTGCTTCATTTTAATAGTGGTTGCATGGATTAAGAAAGGATATATATCATCAGCCACTCTCTTAATTTTTATCATGTATCCTCTGTGTCCAAGCATTACTCCTTCCAACTAGTTGGTTTTAAAGATGCAGATTTCACAGATTCTAGCAAAATCTGTACATTTTGCAAACTTCCAGGCCATATATATAGTGCAGCTGCTTCAATGATGATAGTCGGCTGGTGCTGCTTGGTCGAGTGTTCTACGTAATTGTAAAATTAAATTAAAGTGCTTCCATGTTAATTGTACTTTCGGGGATGAGGGAGGAAACCAGATTACCTAGACAAAACGACAAAAATAATTTTTTAATGTTGACAATAAGCTCTTTATGGCTTCCCTAATTGGTATCCTCAAGGCAACAGAAAGAGACACAACAATTGTAAAGCGATTCGATCTTAATGAAAATTGTCTGCATTACCAAATAATAAAGAAACTGCCTTACAATTTATATTTTAAAGAGCATGTTGTAACAAATTTGCATTAAAATACTTCAGTTTCATGTGTGGTGTAGAGTTCCGTTCGTATTACATTGATAAAGCCACACCCACAGCTATATAGACTTAATTCTGTTCACATACATAAATCTGTATTCCCCCCCCCCCCATTGACTTCTATTTGCAGTCAGTGCAAAGTATACACAAATGAGACTAGTGACGTCACTGGAACGGGAAGTCACCTCACGGAGTTACAGATATAAAACTCACATTCTTCACATTTATATATTTTTCCTGCTGATTTAATTGTTTTTTATTTTCATTTGTAATTCGCTCTGGCATTTTTACGTTGTGCCTTTTTTTTTAAAATGCAGTTAACTTCACCAAATAAGAGCGATTATTTGTTTGCAGAGTGTATGCCTGTATGTGTGTGTGAGTAACATTTTTTAAATAGTATTTTAGGAGCACCGAGCGCGGTCAGAATGCAACAGCTCCAGAATAAAGCAGACTTGAAAGTCTTCGCGTCGCCATTAAGGGGAGAGTATACGAATCTGTGACAGGAACCTCGATTTCACCTTTGTTAATGCACCAGCATAGCCTCCCTTCGTTGAAGGTCAATAACACCATGGCGGACCAAAACTCACTTGAGCCGTGTCCTGAAAAGCCTTGGCAGATAGCAAAAAAATGGCAAAAGCAGAATTTTTATCGTGGATCCCAGTACCCTCCATTTTCAATTGAGCCTTTGCCATACGAGCGACAGAGACTTGCTGGATCTGGAATGACAGATGAGGATCGTGCACTTCGAAGACAGTGGATTAAAGACCAAGAGTTGCACCACGAACCTCGTTTTGTGAAAGAGCTGAAGCCAAGAAATTTCTTTCGACGGCTTTATATGAACCCAACTGATGCTTTCTTCAATTACTTCATTCCATTGATTGTACGTTATTTATCACAGCACGTTGCTGTTATCGTACACCTTATTAAAAATGCATATAGCATGCGTTGAGGTTACACAAAACCTTAGATACATTTTATCGAAATTGTATTTCATTCAAGTGAAAATTAAGCAGTCATGTGCCCTGATTTATCTTTCATATAATTATCCAAGAGTCTACCATAAATGCTTACATTCAATTGTAAAAATATATATATAATAGTTACTAAAAATTCTTACTGGTGCAAATAAGTTTTGGTTTACATTTAAATTAGTATCACTGCTTCCTCTTAATTAACCATAACAGTTACCATACTCAGGCTGTTCTGTTCATATTTTCATTCAGTTTCCTGCTTAGCTTTCAACTGGATGTTATTTTATAGCAGTAATAAGATATCTATAAAAGAAATGGCAAGTTTTAAATGAATTAAAGAGTTTGAGTACATACACTACCATGTTGATTTGCTTTCAGGGAAAAACTCCAGCCGCTATGCTCCGCATCGTGATTCCAAGGGCATTGCTTGGACTGTCTGGTCTTTATGTTTTCTATTACAACATCAAGTACCTCTCCAATGTGAGCGTACAAACATATTGTTGATGTGCATAGTTAATGTGCAGTTCTCGTTTGTAAGACCTACTGGCAAAATTTCTCTGCTTCATAGAAGGGCAAATTAAGATAAATATGGCACTAGGGAAGAGATTTAAATATCTAAAGCCCTAAACTTGTTCCCTAAGACACTTACACTTTTATCTTAATTCAAAGAAGAGTATTTGTGTTTAACATGATTTATTTTTTATTTGAAAAGGACTGGACAAGGGCAGGAGGTTTAAATGTTTTCGAAAGCAAACCTATGATCCTAACAGTAAGTATCATAAAGCATGCTTTTAGTAAGTTTTAGACTTTTATCATGCGGCAAATAGGTTAGTTGTACACACAGTTATGACACCGAAGCACTTCATTAATATGAGAGTAACGTTCTGTTTGTAACTAGGTGAAACGTACTTTAAAATGTAGAAGAATTTTTTTTTCTTGGTCTTAAGAGTTTTCAGAATTATACTTTGATGAATTATCTGTGTTTTTTTTTAAAAAACAGAGTACAGTTCATCTGCCGGAGAAAAAGCATGATGATTACTATGATCGTGGATTCAAGGCAAGAACTGCCCTTCTTTACAAGGAAAAAGATTCAGAAATTTAAAGACAGTGATACAGTTACAGGCATGCAGACATTTGAAGAAATCAGTAGCTTGTGAACAGTTTTCCTTGTAACAGAATACAAATAGAAAAAAATATATCAAGTGTGAAAATATGTACAGCTAATGTAATTACTGTTGCTTCTCATTACAAGTGCAGTGAATAAAGCAATGTCTTTAATCTACATTTTGTGTCATCTTATCAATAAATTTGTTGCAAATATTTTTAGTAGAAATTGCATATTTCACAAGTCTGTGCTTTTTCAGAATCGAAGGGCTTTGCATGTGGCAAATAATAGTGTGTATTGTGTGCAATGTATCTTTCATGTTTGCTATCACCATCGCCTTGTGCCTGCCTGTGAGGTCTTAAACCAGTGGTGCCCAACATTTTTTCTCCCCTGAGGTCCACAAGGATATAAAGAATAGCACATACAACAAAAATCAACTGTAGAACGAGTTTAATCAAAGAGATAATTTTTAAATGTATGCAGAGACATTGGAGCCAATCAATACAAATAAAACATATTAGATGAGTGATTATTGTTGAACAAAATACTTATGATGAAGCGAGATTTAATTAATGAGATATGCAGATTACTTTTTTATTATTACTGGCATTACATCATACTTCCATCCAACCAGGTTTCTTGGTATCTAAGAAAATTTTCCAGTCTATTCTTACCAGTTTAATTCCTTATTTTGTGCCTAACATAGCCATTTCAAATTCACTTTGAAGTTCTCTTTCATTGACCTCTAATAAGCAGATGATTTATTACTTCACAGCCTCCGCATTATCTTTTTTTTTAAATCTTTGTATTGAACAGATTATTTGCTGTTCATTTACAATAGTAAGTAGTTGATGCTCTCACGAAAATATTACTAAACTTCATTATATTAACTTAAACATATTGTGCTTATGCCTTCAGATCCTGGTCTTCTGTCCTTAAATTTTTATATGAGACACGATGGGTTTCTCAAAGGCAGCCATGACTTTTGTTTTTTTCTGGAGGGAGAGGCCCCATTTTCATACTCTCCAACCTCTCACCCCTTGAACCTGTTCATTGGCCTTTGATCTCACCTTCAGTGAGGAAGAGGACCCTAGCTGACTGGTAGAACATTAAAACATTTATGGAACTTGCTCATAACATTAATGCTTTTCTTGTGGATGGGAGAGTTTTTAGGCCTCAATCTGCTAAAAAGATGGTGATTGCAAGCTCCACAGTATGAAAAACAGAAGACATAGCCGCCTAAGTGTATCTTTATGTACATAAAAAAAATTAAATCTTGTCTTTCTGAAGCGTCAATCAAATTTTAATAAAACAAGATTTTTACAAAGGCATCACTAATTAGTGTGTATATATATATACTTCAAATAAAGGTAAATGATATATTTATATAGCCTCATAGTCATTATCATAAGTTTCCATTCTCTCTCCTTCGGCTTCCTGAGATACAGGTGGCTGCTCTGGTTCTGGACCTGGGAGGCTGGCAGCAATAACACTGAGAAGCTGGTAAATCTGCTCTTCTGTTAGTCTTTCTTCACTCTCTTCAATCATAAGCTGGATCTCGACTGCACTAGTTGGCCGGTGGTTGAGCAATTGCAGCTTTTCAGCTTTGGTCAGGTTGAAGTTCTTCATTGCCTTCATAAATGAGGCCACATTCTCTGGGGTTTGCTGTCCACATGGTGAACGCTCTAAGTACTTGACAGTTTCGTAAGTGATGGTGGCCAGATTATGTTGTGACTTGTGCAGCTTCTGTTTGTTCACTTGACCAGCTCTTATGTCTTTTAAAAGCATATATACTTCCAAATTGCTCAGCAGACCAGCATTTTCTGCAATTACTTCCATTCTGGGGATTATGTAAGATTTTCTGTAGATGTTTCTCAAAGAAATATGCTCTTAGAGAAGTTTTTTCTGCATGTACTGCACTGATGCAAACCTTCCTGCTGTGATGACATAGGTCCAAGCAAGGCACACCAAAACAAAAAGTAGCTGCAATAAAGAGGCAGCAATGAAATTCATTATTTCCAAGTATGATGAATAAAGTATGATAAGACTTTTTTTCATAAGGTTTACATACTATACTACTGTTAAGTGTAAATGTCTAAACTGAACAAATCACAGTTTGTGATTTGAGAAACGTTCCTCCTTAAAGGAGAGACTGATTGCTGCTATCTTTGCAGTAAGATTCTTTTAAGTTAAGGAAAGAAAAACTTCCTCTCATGTTCAAAGCCAAAAATCTGTTATGACTAAATAAGCCGGAAAATGTAAAATCTGATTTTTATTTCGAGCGTTAAGATAACGCGTGACTGAATTCCTACAAGAACTATTATACTTATTTTTTTTGTCTTAATTCTGATATCGAATGTCCAACTCCAGTGAATGAAACTCCATATCGGGCAGTCTGTCGAGGGCTTGTTCCGTCAATATTGTCCAAGACACATTTTATTTCTGACAGCTCTATCAAATGTATAAAGTAATACAATGGAAAACTTTATAATACATTGCCGCATTGGTGCGTACAAATAATCAAGCATGTTTTGTCACGTTATACCGCCTTCGGACACGTTAAGCTCTCAGGACTAGCATAAAATACTTACAAAATTTAATATTCTGTTTGTACTCTTTTTGCTGAAAGCCCACAAACTGCTGCTAAGAGCTGACATGCTTACTTCTGAAAGAAAGTAAGCAAACGATTAAACATCATATTAGTTCGTGATGTACCCCAGGGAAATAACACGCCGATCTCAGCTGGAAGAGTTCAGCAAGGGGAACTACTCTTATAGACGTATTGATTGTTGACGTAATCACTTGGATGATCAGTGGCGTTAGCAGACGCGAAAGCAAATTTTGTTTAATGTTTAGGCGATTTACACCAATTATATTGTCATTGAACCATAGCGAGTATTTTAAACGTTGTATCTGATCACATATGACTTAACAGCAAAAAGGAGATTGCATACATTCAAAGCGTGTGGAAGGTTGATTATGATTAATTATAAATGTAAGGATCAGGCTACGCATCACTGTCATTGAAGCTCTTCTTCGTGGAGCATCTGAAAGAAAGTCTGTTGGCATACGTGAGTATTTGTGAAAATGTTTTATTTACTTCTTATTCCACCACATAAAATATTACAGGTGTTGACGATACTTTTTAAAACGATCGATGTTCTAGAATATAACATTTCAGTCTTAATTTCATGTAGTCTTTGACCTCCATAGTCCATTCTGAAGAAATGTTGGAAGCAGAGATATTATTAAACTTTTCGTTCTAATTCGAAAAAAATTCGACGCAGTCTTAAACCGTCAATGGAATTTTCAAAAAGAAGAAACATCCTTGTCAAAAGAATTATATTTAAACCAGTATTACAATTTTAATATGAAGAGGAGGGATTTGGAAGAAGTTGACTTGCTGAATAATCATTTAACGAAAGATCGTGTATGCATTGAATGTATTAAATGGATATTTTTAAAAGTGTAGAAGACGGTCGTCATTCATGCGATAATGTTTGCTTAAACATATTTCTATTTTAATTTTCACAGAAATGAGTTATTAAAAGTGACTAGAGTAGCAATACAAGATGACTGCTGGGCCTTTGATTGTCGAAATCATCTGTACATGTCTTCTGGCTGCTTACCTCTTACATCGCTATGGCGATCTTAGGAAGCAGCACATCTTTACAACTCTTGCTACATTCATTGCTTGGTATTTCTCTCTGATGATCATCTTTATTCTCCCATTGGATGTTTCACTGGTAAGAAAACACAGACATCATATGAGCTTTTGTAGTAATTTGTTAGATAAATCTCATGTTAATTTACTAGCAAAAATAGGCATATTTCACAATTTTTTGTTATTAAAATAATAATTATAATAATTTATGCTGTGGTGGGATTTTGCAATTCATTTTGATTAGGAATTAGGGTTTATAGCTGTTGACTTACAAAAATTTTAATTTCTATTGGAAGGTAGAATGTTCAATTTCAGACATCTGTCAAAATGTGTATTATTGTGTTTGTTCATTAAAAAATGCTTGTCAACTTAAGCACAATTTTAGCCAGCTGTTTTCAACAGGTTTAATGCCTGAGAAAAAAATTTATTGAAATTAATGAATTACACATTAATACGCTATCATCTTTTTTTATGGTTTACTTTGTACAATTTGAACAGCAGTAACAGAAAGTGACAAAAAACTTTTTTTAACAGACATTTTACCGTCAATGTGTGAGTGACAACACTCCTTCACCATCTACCACCACACTTGTCACAAGTAATATATCTCAGCCATTGGAAATCTCCATTCCTCCAACAATTTTACCAGCAGCTTTGATTCAAAGCAATGTTAACAGCAGTGATGCTGAATCACTACCAAATACTGGAGAAGCAGCACGACTTTTTGAAGATGTTGATAATGAAGCACATCACATTTGTGAACAGCCATTAAGCTATGTCCCTGACTATGTATTACCTGCACTTTGGCGTGTCATCTACTGGACTTCACAAGTTTTGACATGGTGAGCACTAGCTTTTTCTGGTCATATACATGATAAATTATTGAGATATATGGAAACTGCATTGACCAAAAAGTGTTGCAAGAAGAAATTACTCTGTAATGATGACGTGGCAATTTTTGTTTTTCTTATGAACATGAGACATTTTAAAAAAATATGCTGAGTACATTTGTTACAAAGACTGGACAACAAAGAAAGTATAAGTTTTAAATCTGCTTTTAAATACATCTCTCAAATTCATATGATCTCCAGATACCTAAATAGAGTTCATTTATAACAGATTACAAGTGGCATGAACTGTAATGTTTAAGACCTTTTCCTTGTAAATCCTAGTAAAATCTGTAATGGTTTTTAATTGTTAGTGAGGCATTGTAAAAGTACAGCATAGGATTTTCTTTTAAACAGGTTGCTTTTGCCCATGATGCAGTCATATTCCAACGCTGGGGATTTTACTGTTCTAGGAAAAATAAAATCAGCACTTATTGAGAATGCCATATACTATGGAACCTACTTACTTATATTTGGCATATGCCTTATATATGTTGCTGCTCGTCCAGATGTGGATATTGATGGGTAACTGCTGCTGGTCTTTATTTTTTAAGTTGTTAAGGTGAAATTGATTTTTAGAACTCAAATATCCATATAAAGTCATTACTGCAAATATTGCAGTTCTATTTTATTCTACTATAATTTTAATCCCTAATCTTTCTTAATCATATAACTTATTTGTTACTTTATCACTTTTTTTTCTTTGCATTGTTTAAAATGATAAATTTTTCTACAAAACTTCATGTAGTGCCATTGAATAAAAAATGTCTTGTCATCATTGAATGTAGCATTCAGAAACCCGATTACATTCCCTCATCAACCAAATGTTACAGTGAAAAGTTGAAAATCATTGGTGTGACAGCCAGCAACACCTGGGGACTGTTTGTGCTAGTTCTTATGCTTGGCTATGGCTTGGTAGAGGTGCCACGCTCTGTTTGGAACAGTGCCAAACGTGGTCAGAAGCTTTCCTTGACCTACTTCAAGATTGCCAAGCTAAGTACTGAAAGGACAGAAGCCAATGAAGCTCTTGAAGATGTCCTGGAAGTAAGAAATGTCAAAGGAATAAACTTCTATAGCAGTTTACGGTTACTTTTAAGTAGAGAAACAGGATTGTTTGGTTGGACACCATAAACTGTGTAAATAAAAGTGGACTTCCTATTCTCAAAATGCTGCACATATTTAGCATAATATTGATCTTGTACATAATTTTAAAGTACTTCTGGAAATTTTTAGGGTTAGTAGGAGGGGAAATTGTGTCAAGAGTAAATTAGTCCTCTAAACATTCATTTTTTCTGATCTTTGTATGACATTTTTGTTGTCACTGCATTGCCCTAAAATGCTTCATATCTGGATTGTTTTGACTAGCTTATATATTGATAGAAAAATTACTTTGGGAGTGCACTTGTCAGACCACTATTTACCATTTAGAAAAGGAGTATTTTCTGTAATTTGTCAAGCATTATTGTAAATATGGAAGTGAGCATTTAAAAATCAGCATTCATGTGTCTATCTGAGTATGCTGTCTCATCTATGGCATGTTACTTACAAGTGGAAACATAACAAATTCTCTAGTAAATTTACAGCAACACTGAAACATGTGTTCTATAGAGAAAATACATGCAAATGCCAAAAGGGATAAAGGAAGAAATAAACATTTTCTCATGTGTTCTGTTATATAGCCTTCAAATGAGTCTTAATATTTCTCAGAAAAGTAGATTGCAGTGTCCTTGCAGATATCAAGCTTTATTTTTAAACCTAGTGCTGAACTGGCTTTAAAGGAGTGATTAAATCTTCAGCTGTTTCCAAACTGTAGATATTTACCTAGGTCTTGTTTTTCTGTATTCCAAATCTCAAAAACGCTTCCCCTCACACTACCCACTCTGGGTTACTGCCATCTCTTAATTACCAATTCTGTGTAATTTATTAATAGGAGCTTACACTGAATGCATTTGTCAAACAGGAGGTCAGAAGATGTACAGAAAAGATTCGCTATAATCATCCACTTCGGAAACACTTGGACACTATTCTGGCAAAGGTAGATTTCAGCCAACTGTTTTTTTCTTGGAGCGACATGAAGATAAATTTAAAGTTAATATTGTTTCTTATAAAACTTTTCCTTTCTTAGTCTGTTTAAAATTAAATAAATCCACAACACTCTGTTTTAATCAAATTAATGTCCTTATGGTATCATCACAGAATATGGAATAAGAAAAGTAGAAGTGAAAAACTGTCTAAAGAGCATGGCTGTGGTCAGTATTGAATAACTTGCAGTAGAGATGGTGGTGTGTAAGAAAGAATGAGAGGTTACATATCCATATTGTCCATCATCATATGCTTTTATTTTAAGAAGCAGTTAGTGCAATAATAATAGTTCTGCTATGTCCAGAACCACCTCCTGCAGATGACAGATTTGGTACTGTATAATTTTACCATTGTGATCTCTAGTGCCCTGAAAGCATCCATCAGTCCCTGCGAACGACTAACCTGGATGACTATGAAGATTATGGGCCATCAGCTGCTGCTCCTGATGTGTCGGTGCCCTCTTTGGTCAAGCTGCATAAACGGGTACAACATTAACCGCTTGGACAGTTGCGATTTCCTTTCTTTAAAATAATCTTTCAATTTATCTGCATAATATTCATTGCTGAATGCTACAATTGAAAGCATTTAAAAAATATTTTAGGTTCTATGTTGTGAAATGCTTTCTCATTTGTAATTCTTTCCTATACAAGGTGATTCGAAGTCTGCAGTTACAAAGGCGTACAAACATCCAGTGGAACAACTTAATGGCCACAGCTTTTGCCTTGAAGAGGTTGAAGAGAACATGCATGATACATCCCATCAGTTTAAGGGCTGTCAGGAGCTGGTCCACCCACTAATCAGAGTGATCTACACACCTAGGATTGGTAATGAACATGGTTCACTGCCGTAGTTTAACAGCATTTGCCTCTTTAAAGAAGTCTCACTTATTCTCATGTAGTTTGTGTGACAGAGAAATGCAAGGGAGCAGTTTATTTTCCTTTTATTGATTTATATGATTCAAGCATATTCTTTTATTTGAAAATAAGGATCTTTATTCTGCCATCTTGTCATCACAGATTATATCGTCACAGATGCATGAGAGCAAGTCATTTGACTGATCAAGAGCTTATAGGATGCAGTCTTTATAAGTGCTTAAAAAAGAACCCTTATTGATTTCAGAATGGTATTGGAAATGCGTCATTCGGCCATGGGTGTACATGGGAATAGCTCTGGTGCTGATTGTGCTGTCTTTCATGGTGGTGTGGTCAGAATGTCTTTTTTTCATCAAGACCCCTGCGCTTTCCCTGTTTGCTGTCTTCATTGATCTAGCTCGCAAAAACTATGCCTATGCCTATATAGAGGTGAGAAATGCTTCACAATTGCTGTGCATTTGATATTTTATGAAGTTCTTGCTGGAAGGATCACTATCATTGATTCACGACTGAGAATGTGCATGGACATGGAAGCGAAATAGGCTTTTGAATAATTAAAAGGTTAGAGTCAGATGACTCTTATTTAACAAGTACAGTGAGACATGGCTGTTTATGACTTTTTATCATTCCTTTTAAATATTTTTGTTTTGTTTTCCTTTGTTTTATTGCAGCTAGCATCCATCTTGACAATTGCCTACCTATGTTTCTGTGCATACTCCAGTGTATTCAAGATTCGGATTTTGAATTACCACTACATTGCTCCACATCACCAGACCAATGAACACAGCCTTATATTTACTGGCATGTAAGTAACTCTTTTCCTTTGTTTGGAAGACAGTAGATTCATTTGTGAAAAATTGACTTACTTATATTCATTAATAGGTTATATATAGTTGCATTACCCAATCCCCTACTTTGTGAGTGTTGTAGTATTAGTGTTATATATTAAGAAACTGGTTAGAAAACTATAAATAAAAGATATGAAAGGGTGTGTGTGTATATAAGATATGAAAGGGAGTGTGTGTGTATATATATATGTCCATCTGATGCAGGATGCTTTGTCGCTTGACACCACCTATGTGTCTGAATTTTTTGGGCCTCATTCATCTGGATAGTCACATCACTCATGCTTACAACATCGTGGAGACTTCTTATACCAAGGTTTGTTTTAGCACAGGACTGATCTATTAACTAAGCTGCTATCAGTGCAACCCACAGAGCTGATTATCGGGGAGTGGTTTTAACATTTTTTTGTTATGTTCAGTACACTAAAGACGATTAATACCATTATAATTATGAATACCATATTATATCATACTGATAAAAGTTTCTTTTAAAGTGTAAAAAGATAAATTCTTTTGTCAGATCATGGGTCACATGGATGTGATTTCAATCATTTCTGATGGCTTCAATATCTACTTCCCAATCTTGATTGTGCTGCTGTGCATCTGCACCTACTTCAGCCTGGGCAGCCGTGTGCTGTCCCTTCTTGGTTTCCAACAATTCATTGGTGACGATGATATGACCACAGAACTTGTAGACGAAGGACGAGAGCTTGTCAGAAGAGGTGAGACAGATTGATATACTGTAACACACTCCTTTCTAGATTGGCTAGCTCTGAAAAGCCAATAATACATGAAAATAAGGATGATGAGAGACCAAATGAAACAGTAATGTTTTCATTATAAGACTTAATATAATGGATTAGAAATCAGAATGTGAATGCTTTGTAAGGAAAATAAAAAGATTCACAGACATTTTTACAAAAATAGAGACAAATAATTCAGCCTAGGTTCTTGAGCATTAGTAAAAGCACGACTTCAGTAAAAGATTCACAGCTGTATGAAAGTTTTTGTTAGTGGATTAATTCTTTTGATTCTTTCTCTTAAAACAAAAAAAATACTTGTAGAACGGCGGAAAATTGAACGCAAGACAGAGGGGGACAACAGAAGGAAGATGTGGACTGAAAGATTTGGTAACGGCTCACCATCTAACAAAGATGGAGGGCCATCAAGTGAAAGAAAAGGTAAGAAAAATTCATATAAGTTTGTCCCTTTTTTGTAGTAAATCATGCTTTTGGGGATTTAAGTGAAAATATTAGAGAACCCAATGATGAATTATAGTAAATTACTGCTGAGCTATAATAATAAAAATTGATTTTTAATCTATGGATAAAATTATCTTCTAGCTAGAAGACTTTTGTATTTTGTTTACACACTCAAGTTAAAGCATTATAGACCTTCCCTACATGTAGATTTGGTCTCAGGTTTTATCTTAATAATCTGAAGAGTGTTATTTGCTTGTGTGTTGGGAAACACATATTGGATACATCAGTGATATTTTTCTTCTGCAGACAAATACCCAGTAGGACGCAGTACTGATGAGAATGACCGCACAGAACTTCTACGCCAGGTGGAGCCTATTGACTACACAGAAGATCGTCCAGACCCTCTTGCAGAATACACTCGCTCTCTTAAGGAGAAATCTGGTTCCCATGGTTACCAGTCACAAGGATCTCGCTTTGGTGCTTCGAGAACATCATCAAGTATGCCTTTGCGAGGGATCTTTGATGATGTTTGATGATCAGATGAATGTTAAAATGAAAAAAATGTGCATGTAATTCATGTTCATTTGTTCCTGTTCATATTCAGACAGCCCCTATGAATACATTTATTTGTTATAAACTGGATTTTGTTTTAAAATCCACCATACTTGGGACCACCAATATTCAAGAAAAGTTCAGTGAATACAAGATGTATTTTGAAATTTTCTTCTAAGTTTAAAGTATATATATTATATCTCTTGACCATCATTATTTAACTATGTGCTACAGACATTTGGCATTGCTGCTTCCACAATTCTTTCAGTCCAAGATAAGCTGTCCTAGGTTCAGATCTTGTCTCAGGTACTCTATACTTTACTGCCTATTGCAGCCCTTTTGTGGATTATCTTCTCCCTTCTTTTCTACCTACCCTCTCTTCATCACTGGTCTAAAATAATAACATATCTTGATATCTTTTACATACAAGAAGGTGGACCAGATCAACCGTTTTCAACGTTTTTGTTGTAGATGAGAAGGCATTGAGGTAATTTTCAAGTCTAAGAAAACACCTGGTTTATAATTATAATATCTACATTATTTAGATGTTGACTTTGTGAATAGAGTAATCTATATCATTTTGCTGGAACTATTGCTGTGCAGCGGAGTAAGACAAAATCAGTCTACTCGGTGATGAGCAACTTTCATTGTAGAGACAGCCTTTTATTGTTGTACAAGTGCAGACATGACCGATTTTAATCTTTATTACTTCAGTTGATAGTTGAGTGCTATCATGCATCACATGAAGTTAAGGAAAAAAGTTTACGTTTGTTTTATTTTAATCAGAATCTCTTCTGGAATAAAACCCTTGTGACCACTTGCTGCATTCTAGGGGTTTGTGAAACACCCAATTAGAAAAAAAAACTAGTCTAGAGGGCATTTAACATTTTTAGGTCATCATAGTAAATACACTGCCATTTATATCATAAAGTAAACTGTGCAATGTTTATTGTTTTTGTTTTTAATGGAATCTTTTCTTTTTTGAAGTTTTTGGTTGTGAATTATGATTGATCATACTCAGCTGTCTGATGAGTGGCTCAGTACACAGGTAGGGATGGTCTAGCGAGATTGTGTGCATAAGATAATATTAAAGTTTATTCTGCCTGTGGACTATCTACTTACTGCAAGAAATGCAAACATAATGTCAATATCACAAATTTATGTTGACTATAGTTGACCCAGGTTAACATAAACAATCCCAAAATTAAAGCAGGGTCATATGCATGTCAGCTTTTTTCTATAGTGGTGGGTGATTAATGTAAAACAATGGAATTATTTATACAAGTACACTTTCTTATTGTGTAAAATTCTATTGAAAAAAAGATGTTTTGTTGCTAAATTCAATAATTGTTGCCTAGATTCACCATGGCATAAACAATAAATGCTCATGCAAGCTTCATTACAGTTACAGTAAGGACAACACTGAATCAACTATATATATAAAAACTACTTTGTAACTTTGAAACAGAATTTTAGAGTGTGGCAGACAGCCACCCACATATGTACATCTGTGATCTTTAAAGAATTATTTAGCATGTTTACATTCTGAAAGCCAGCTGGGAGCACTAACCACTTTACTGTACCCTGTTGTATGGTTGTAATACTGATGACTTGTGATACTTGTACTGCTTGTAATAATATTTATAATATATATATAGGCCTCTGTCTGTGATCCTGTAGGGTTTCACAGAGCTTTTGTATTGATAGTCCCTCAAATTTCATTTCTATCACATATATTAAATCATTTTATTTTTGACTGCGTTGATACAGGTTTCAGGAACCCAATGTTTTGAGCTGGTACCATGTTTTAATTGGCTTTAATTGACAATATATTAATCATGGAGGATTTTTTCACACTTGAAAGGAAATACTTTCAAATAGATGGCTGCGCAACCAGAAATTTTGTTCAGAGTAGGCCATGCTGCATGCTTCTTTAGTGCTTTCTAGATTATCGTAAAATACTTGTCTAAAGATTGTAACTAATGTTTGTGCATGCAAATGATTTGATTTTTATTTTGTTACTTTTGTGCTACGGTATGCTTCCTGCAAGCAGAGTGATAAGTTTTAAGCATCACTGAGGGATTTCTTACATTCTCATTATCAAAAAAAAATTTTTAAGGTTTTGTTTTTCTTATGATGATTTTATGATATTGGCAAAAACAGTTACATTCCATCTGTCTGTAAGTAAAACTGTTTTTTTCAGTCCTCAACCTGCCAAAGCAATTAACAGAAATGTAATGTATTTCAAAGCATTAATATAACATGCAGAAATGGAATGTTTATCTTTTTTAAATAGTAAGACTCATCACATTCACAAATGGCCAACAGTTGTCTTAAAAAAGAATTAGCAAAGAAAAAGTATTATTTTTAAAGGAAACAAGAAAGTAGCTTCCCTTGTTTTCTTTTCACTTTGTGTGTGAGAGAGAGATAGTAAATTTTTCGTAGGTGGTGAAACACATCTTCAGATACAGAAAACCACATCATTGTAGGCCATTTGAGATATATAGACTGCTTCACACATACTAGTTGTGATAATCATACATGAAAACTGAAGATTCTGCTTCCCTATCCTGTCCTACTCTCTCTTTATCACCCATCTCTACTTCAAGTCCTTTCACTGAAAATTAATTGCTTTAGAGGTTTCAACTACTTACTACCAGCAACTATTTCATTTCATTTGCATGTTTCAATTTTCAATACCAATGTCTACATCACAGTCATCTTAACTATTTTGGATTTAAAGACAAGAAAAAGGCGTCTTTATAAAATTTTTATCTTTATCTGTTTTGAAATTTGTTTTGAATATGTTTTTTGTATGATTAATTTTGTTAGAACAGACTTATTTGTGGAATTTGCATCTGTTGATGTTTCTTAAATTTGTCTAAAATTATTTTTTTGTATAAATGATTAATTTAGTACAGTCAGCCCTTTTCATTTGAAGGGTTTAGACACATGACAACCCCATGAGTGTAACTAATGCTGAAAAAGACCCTTGGTGCCCTCAGACTGTAGCTTTGTCACACTGTTGACCACATCAAATACACAAAAATGCAAGTCAATGCTTGTGCAATGTCTGTTTTTTTCAGTTTCTCTTCTTGGACTTCATTGTTGTTTTTTTTTAGGAGTCCCCCTCCCAAAAATGATATTATATCTTTTCTTGATGTAGAAAGCACAGTTTCATTTCTCTAGTGTATGTCAGGTGTGTTATTCTGGCTCAGACTGTAATGTGCTATGCACATATTGTGTGTGTGAGAGAGACCAAGCATGCCAATAGTGTAGGTGAGTGCATCATAAGCATGTACAAATGGGTTAAAATTGTTACTGCTCTAGTGTATGTGTTTGTATATGGGTGTTTTAAATAATCATATAGATTTTATCAGTGCTGTTGTTAAATAATGTGATGGATCAAATATATGTCCCTTGGTTGAGCTCAGTGAATTTTCTTACATTTGTCATGTGTCTTTTATATTCATAGCCTTTTCAAAGGATTTTCTTAAGTTTGCTATTGTTAGACATGTTTACAATGATTAAGAAGGCTAGGGGAACATTTTTAATGGTTTTTCAGGTTGTTTGATGTGGGTGTACATCAAGTGGATCAGTGTAGACATTGTAGAAATTCATTAGGATATTACCAAGAATTAGATGTGTATTTGCAGCTTTCCTTGTTTGTATACCTTTATTAGGTATTTACCTTTTGCCATGACAAAAAAAGGTGAGATTGATAGACTTATTTTGGTTTGGCCATGTTTTCATTCCAGCATAATAAGCTTTGTTGCTTTCGTGCCAGTACCACTGTGTAAATTGACAGCTACAAATTGATGTTATTTTGTGTACTGTGGGTTGGTAGGTAGATAACGTAAAGAAAATAATTAGCTAATACACACTTATAATAATTGTTCTGTTCTGGATCAATGCTGAATTAAATTTTGCAGCACAGAAGTGTAAAGAATATGTTTTAACAACAAAGTAGGGGTGATTCTCAAGAAACAGCAAAATGCTTTAGGATGTAAAAGGTGATGGAATAATATACATTGTCACATGTGATGCACGAATCAACACTCATAGCAGAAAACACACAAAATTGTGCAATATTTATCTTAAACTCAGTTCCGAGGTTATGCAGAATAATCATCTAAAAACTTAGCTTAACCACATGTGAGCTAATTCTAACAGCATTTCTGGCCTGCAAAACAATTAAACTATACAACTTTCACCTAATTCTTTGATCTTATAATCTTTACAGTCAAGCAAGCCTGTAAGACCTTTGAGACTCAAGCTACACTCAGGTCTATTTATCCTCACACTGCTTGTATATTTAACACAATCTTCAGCTTCAGCACTGATGGGAGGCTCTTAAGGGATAATTAATAGATGCTACATGATGTCAAGGTTTTATTTTACACTTAACTGTGCACATCGCAGTTATGACAATTATTAGTTTTAAGAGGATGCAGAAATAAAATGATAGGATTAAAAAGTGAGGAAAGTACTATGTCCATAGTATAGGTTACCCTGATAAGAAGGGAATGTCATGTAAACAGTATGAAGATGCGATCAAATATATAAATATATAATTGTTTACCTTAGATTTTGTTTTTACTGTAGCCGATTATCAGTAAGCAGGTAACTACAGTTTCATGGTTAACTTCTTGGCTTTTCTTTCTGACTTTTGTCCTGCTCCAATCACAAGTTCACTGCAGTACATATGCAGTAAAATCAATACACAGGCAACTTTTGACTTCTCTCTAAAAATGTACAATACATAGTTTATTAATCCCTTCTTTTCTAACCATTGATCAGTTACCGATGGATCCAACTTAAAGGTGTGTACTGCCTTCTAAGGTTATGGTCTAGGGAAGTAGTCTACTTGTAATCTAACATACAGCGCAGGGAAACAACTGGCAATATTTTGAACTAAAGAGATAGTAAAATCTGACTCGTTACCTGAAATCAATCTCCTTATCTCCATCTTTATCAAGTTCCTCAATCAGCTTGTCTACATGTTGTGTAGTCAGTGGGATTTTGGCTTCCTGATGAACATAACCATTTCATTTAAACTCAGACAGAAAAGAGAAAAAGACTGAGTATGCTGTGTGCAGATGCTGTTTGTACCTGAACCGAAAGCTATCCTTCCAATGTGACTTAAAATAAAAACCCAGATAAGCATCACACACTACTTCAAAGACTATGAAGAAAACTGTTTAATTTATTTTATTAATATTGATTATTAATACTCTCCTGTACTTAAGTCTTCTTACCTTAAGACCTTCATTAAACTCCTCCCTAGTAAGGCTTGTGCTACCATCGGCATCAAATCTGGCAAACATCTCTACCAGCTGGATTTTGTTCTCCTGACAGAAGGACTGCATAGTGCTGAGGGCTTCAGCCACCATGTCATACGAGCGCATCTTGTGTTTGCCGTAGGAATCTGTGTAGCCATATGATATCTGCAGATCTGGGTGCATCTGCTTCAATTCTTCTAGTAGGGGTTTGATAGAACTGTTCAGGATGATGTCCTATATATATACAGAAAACAAGCAGTCATTCATTTAAAGTTGCATTTAGCCACAATGTTTAATATACATAAAAATATCTATGAATACGTGAAATGTTTAGGAAGAAAGTGAGTGAGGTAGACATCAGCATATTCAATGATGCAAAAACAATATTTGTTAACAATTTTCACAGGAAACTGAAGACTTACTGAAAGATCCAGTAAATGTAAAGCAAGGTTTCTTATTGTCTTTAAGAAGGCTACAGCAACCTTTGCTCCTTCAGTCGAAATATTGTTCCTCCCAACCTGCAGACAGAATGATGAGTCCGGTAAATTTTAAGACGATATACTTTCGGATTCTGCTGCCCTGGAACCCTCTTCTACCAGAAAAAGTCTACAAGCTCTTGTGCATTAAAAAGCTGAAAGACAAACTATTTCAAACAATGAAGATCCACATCTATTTCTAGATTGGTAACAATGAAATCTTTGTAGTTTGTTAGAACATGTAAACCCTTAAAAAGTACTTTAACTCTGCAGATATGCCGAAATTTTTACTGTAAGTAGTCGACCTATGTAACAATATTATTTGTGGCAGTGTGGTGTATACTTTCAAAAAAAGATAAGTGCAATATTTCGATTTTATGCGCGTGTACCCTAATGCTCCTGAGGGCCTCATTATGAGGCAGGGCTTTGAGCAGTGTCAGGAAGCCTTTTGAAGATATGCGGTTGGAGGTGAGGTCAATGTGCTGTAGTGTGCTGTTCTGGTTCAGTGCCATCCCCACAGCTTCTGTGCCCTTGTCCTCAGCACCATTCCAACTCATGTTGAATGATTTCAGCGACTCATTTTCCTAAGCAAGAACCAACGTGTTGAGTAATTTACAGCGACGTGTATCCTCACATATAGTCATAATTATGTGTGTGTGTGTGTGTGCTAATGCATGTTTGTGTGTATTAGTGTTGCAAGTATGTGTGATAATGTTTATTCGATTTTTTTTTTGGTGTAACTAAATGGAACGTCCTTTCCTGCTCAGTGTAATTGTCTATTGTCTTATTACATATAAGTGTGCGTTGTGACATAAGGCCAGGTGCACAGTTATACTAGCTAGATGATACAATATACAGTCAACTAAACTGTTAACTTAGAAACATTGTAGCTGACTAGGTGTCGTCATCCAGTATGCCTGCATATGTTCTGCATCTGCCATATGCACATTTACTTTGGGCAGGCTCATCAGACATTGACATAGGCTGCTATGGACGCCATGATCTACACCCTAAAATAGAAAATCTAACCCTAACCCAAACCTTAGTCCTAACCCTAATCCTCAATAAACCCCGCCTCCCACTCCCAGTCTCTTTTCAGATTGTAAAAAAAAAAGTGTCACAGCATCCTGCTAAAGGATGCTCGAAGGCTGGGCCAACCAACTTCTAAAACAGGGAACATCTGCCAAAAGATTATTGATTTTAATGAAAAATATTGACGAAGTGATAGCATTGTGATAACATATTTAAATGTTTATATACTTACTGCTAGCCCATCTCCCAGCTCTTGAGCACCTTTCACTCGGAAGTGATTCCAGCTTAAATTCAAGTCCTCCAAGACACCATTTTCTGCTGCAAAATATTCATTTAGTGACAATGCATTTATAAATTATAAAGTTCAATCATAAATGATTGTCCTGTGTCCATAGCTTGATAAAAACAGTGCAGTATTGATAGGCAGCAGTAAAAATATTTTATACTTGTAACAAATTGGACACACATTTTTCTAGATATTGATAGGTATGAAAATTGCCAAGCTTAGAGATATGTGTGAAGCTGCTTGGCTAATGGGGTTGGGGGGCTCGGACATACTTGTTTTCGTCTGGGGGAGGGTGTCACAAGTAAAAGGTTGAAAAACTTGGAGTTAAGCTATCCGCAAAAAACAAAGGGAAATAACCAAGTAATTAGTGTTTATATAGTAATATGGAACATGACACGCATTAGCATACACACACGCACAGAGAGAAAGGTAACAGGTACAGGCTGGGTGGGGGGTAGTTACTGGCCTCCTTCATTTATCATTTACTGTTTCTCACCTACAGTTTTACTGGTTATGATCTATACCGACAGGTGAGAATGGCAGTTACAAGAAAAAATGCATGCATGTAGCAAACAGTATATAGCAGTTGTACAAGAAAAGTGTTTTGGTCGATGTAGCTGTCTCTTTTTGGGACAGAATCAGAGAGTCGAAACTGTTATCTCTCAGCTGTGTCTTACAGACAGACATACCAATCATATGTGAGAAGCATGCGGCTGAGGGATCACCAAAGGCATTGTGACTCAGGTTGAGAACAGTCAGTCGAGAGTGGTTCTGCACACAGGTCAAAGTGTGGTTAGTTCATAATCAGTGTTCATTGAAGTAGTCCTGTTGGCTACCATTTTAAACATCAGTCTTTTATCTCTGCCTGCCTGTTGAGTTGCCCCTCCCCCCATTTTCTTTCTTTCTCATACGCAACAATAAACCAGCAAGCACCACCCACTGTCATCTGCTCTCTCTCTCTCGTCAGATCTTGTCATCTGATCATTCATCTCACAAAGACGATTCAGATGCCTCACCTCTACAGCTCTGGCAAGGCAGACGGCGTCAGCATCCACAAAGCCATTTTCTGCGTTTAAACAATATCGTTGTTAATATGCATCAAAGAACGGGGAAGCATGATTAACTGATGATACTATTATTATTTGAAAAGACTGTTTACTTAGTCATTCAAAAAAATCAAAGGACAAAGAGATGAGAAGATAGGTCTGAAGTGACGAGATTACAACGGACGATAAGACTGTTAGCTCTTGAAAGAATATGGATGAGAGAATTTCAGTTTTCTTTAAGTCAGAGGCTCTTCACTTGCTTATACAATTTCTCAAGAATAGATATAATCACAATATGCAGACTGATCGTGCGAAATTAGATATCTAATAAGGTCGATAGTGAACAGAATCCCTTGAAATAACAATCTTTGATTCTCTCTCTCTCTTTTACACACAAGCGCGCGCATGTGTAATTAAGTGCACTCAGAGAATATGAGAGACATACCTTCTCGTTTATTTTACTTCTTGGCTATGCCATGCCTGTGATTTTTATTTTGATAGGAATGAAGCCTCTTGCTTTACCTGGCATGTCTTTATCTAGGTGACTATATATATATCTGTGCCCCAGATAAAGGATGTTATCATGACACGCATGCAGCAGCACGGCTGACCGGAAATGTCGAGGACACGAAGCGTCTTGTTGGTGCCGATCATCCTGGCCACGTGCGTCGCGCCCTCCGACCTCAGGTTGTTGGCGCCAGGTTCTGTTGACACAGCACGGCGACTGCTTACCCACAGATATTTATCCCGATCATAACGATTGCACATGGCTAAATTTACGTTATCAAGACCTGTGTCAAGGCCAGTGGAAGAGCTGCAACCATTAACTAGATATGTATACAAACGTGACGTCATGATGTTAACCCTTTTGAGTGCGGAGTGATGTGGGTAGGCATGTATCTGGAGAACTTAAGGGATGTATTCAACCAGAGATGGGGAAACAGAATCTTGAACTAAGCCTTATCAGATCAGAAAAAAATAAGTGTCGACTAATTTGTACGTGACTTCACGTTGAGGTGGTTATTAATGTTGTTTTTCTACCTCAACGTGAAGTCACGTACAAATTAGCCGACACTTTTATACTTTAAATCGGATGTGAGTAAAAACATAACAAAAACAAGTTGTGGACGTACAATATGAATTATCGTATTGTTGTCCTCCATCATTGTTTGAATGCAGGCCATGCCACTGGCGCCCAGACAGTTGCCTCGAAGGTTGATCTCGGTGATACATCTGTTGATCTGCAACAGGTCGTCACCTCTGGGCACTTTAATTGTTTGTTACACTCATGGCATGTCTACGACTATCATTTGGTATACACATGACATTTCTACAACTGTCATTTGTTACACTCATGGCATGTCTACGACTGTCATTTGTTACAGACATAAAACATCTGTAACTCTCAGTTGTTATTCCGACCTACCAGCACACGATGAATTTGAACTTAAATTTATACAGCCATCTGAACAGTTTTTCGGTTAAGGCTGTTATCAGCTCTCTATAAATCACTTTGACTCAGGTAGCTTTTACTTAAATTTGTGTAATCTACTATAGGTCGTGTGTTGAATGGAAGTCAACGACATTGATCACAAAGTCGGTATTGAAAATAAAAAGTTGGCTTGACTGGCTGATATAGTGGAATATGGCAGGTCTAGTTGACTCAGAAATAAAGCTTAATTTCTGTCGGCAAGTTGTATTTTGTCCCTCGCTTGGGATAACTTGATAACTAACTATAACTTCAGTAAGTGTAGGAAAGACGGTGGACAGGTTCAGGAAAAAGTCGCTATGGAAGAGCACACATACCATCAATGCCATGGTGACGGGGATGACACTGCGGGGTCCAAGGCCATAGTGCTTGAGGTCAAGGGCACGCCCTTTGTCCAGTTTCCGCAGCAGGCATCGTGCTGGGGTCACGCCCACCTTGACGCACGCGCGTTCGTACGTTGTTTTGCCCGTCACGTCGTACGGCGGTATCGACTCTGCGTGTGAACATGGTGTAGTGTGAACGTTTGGTAGCGGATGGGCATCGTAAAGTGAATGATGTGAGCAGGCATTGAGGTCGCCTCAGTTCGGGGATTGGTGCTTGATCCTTGTTGTTCTTTGTGTGTTTGTTTGTTTGGTTTTTTTTTTTGTTGTATTTTTTTGTCTTTTATTATTTATAAACATCACATCCGTTACGCATAATGTGAACACTATTTCAGACAAATAATTACCAAGTAATTGCCAGGAAGTGAGAGTATGTGAATTTAAATGCTCTCTGTGATCAGTGATGTGTCTCTTGTAATATTTTCTAGCTACAATTATTGAAAAGAAGAAAAGAAAAACATACACATGAAGAAAGGAGTGAAAAGAAGGATATTGTGTAAAAGTACATGAATGAAAACGTGTGGAAAATTCTTGTAAAAAAGAGTCGAGATTAAATAATGTTCATTAGTACAGGAGGAGAAAAGAAAACATGGATATTCTGAAAATCCTGAAGACAGTTTTACCGCGTGCAGCAATGGTTGAGGTCACAATGAGACTGACCAGATGTGTCCAGGAGAGTTTCAATGTCGTCGTCTAGGTCTACCTCCTTCCAGTGGCTATGCTGGTCCGCGACCGCCAACCCCTCGCTGTCCAGCGAAGACTGGGAACTGACACTGAGTCGCCGGGGGGTCTGTACAATAAAACAAACCGCGTACTAGATGTATTTTCTCGTGGATACAGTACAGTCAGCAACACCAGGTACTCCCCAGTGTGTACCTTTACTCGCGTAATGCACTCCAACCTGTAATATACTACAAACCGATGGTGTACTCTACAATTACCCCAAACCACGTCTGTGTACTTACCAGCTGTACTATATCTCATATGATGTACTATGATATGTTCCCCAGCTCTGCCTATTATATAGGCAAACAGCATTGTACTCCCTGTAACGCAAATCGTGTCGGTGTTCTCCCCAGCCTGACAGTACCTCAAGCATGTACACGTACTATACATCCCTACTTGAACTGTACAACTGCGAGTTTTTGTTGTTTTATTTGTTTGTTTTTTTGGGGGAGGGATGTCGTGGATTTTGAACGTAACGCACGTGAGCGCCTATAACTAGCGCGTGCTGAAGGCAAACCTTACCTGGGTGTGTCTGGGGCTGTTGAGGTCCGGCTCCGACTTATGTAAGTCCCCTCGAGGTTGAGACTCCCTGTAAGACTTAATAAAGACTTCTTGCTTCACAGACATTATTACTCCTGACAGAATTACTGGCGTTCACAAGATCTTATACTCCATTAAAGCTAATAGAGACTGCGAATTTTGATTCTAGAACTTCCCTACCTGGTGCTTCGGTGTAAGCTGACAAATCCCACTCAAGCTCCCGAGCGGAAAACTGACTTTTCATGTCGCCAAACCCAGGGACGTAAAGATCAAGAGGCAGCACTTGTGCCAGAACTCTGATATCAACATGACCATTCACCTCCTGGGTTATAAACTCACGGGGATCAAGAGGGGAGCGGTGTTACACCTGGTATAGACTTGGCGCACATCATGAAAGTATCTAAGACCGAGATAAACTTGACATGCAAACACTTCACATTGCATAATTGCTTTCGATCACCCCTTCCCTTTTCCCCTCACGAGGACTTGTGCTTCTTGGTTTTCCTTATCTAGGACTTTAATTGGTCAACAACGTTAGGTTCTAACTTGGGGTACTTTGGGGAACTCCGGAGGTTTGATGGTTCGAAACTTTGCCCGAGAGAACGGCCCTTATGATTCTTTCAAGAAATGGGATAATAAAACTTGTATTCCCACAAAGACCTCAATTTTCGCATGAGGAGCTATTCATAATCACGGAATAAACGAAGAAGAGATACACGCGGACAAGCAAGCGAATCGCGATAACCACCGGGTCCGTGGTGACGGCGCGCGGAGGACGCCCTGCGCCCAGTGGAAGCATCTGACAGTTGCCTCGAAGGTTGATGTTGGTGATAAGTCTGTTGATCTGCAGCACGTCGTCACCTCTGGGCCCTTTGTTTGTTTTATTTCATGATTTATTATAAGCATTACAACTCTTTACCCACGGTACTCTTTTATTGTAAACATTACAGTTATATATTAAAAAAAAAAAATTACGTTCTCTTAATTCACCCGACGTCTCTCCAAAACATCTCCGCACACCCATCCTGTCATTTGTCGAACCCCTTCCTGCTCTCCTTCAGTCACGGGGTTGTCACCCGGCCAGTAATTACTCCCCCACACACACACCGCCAATTAAGCCTGTACTTGTTACCTTTCCATCTGTGTGTGTGCGTGCATGTATGCGTGCCATGTTCCATACGACTATAGGACCGCAATTTCTATATAATACATGCATGTCCACGCCACAGAAAAACATCAATTAACGCGGCAGGTCGATCAGTACTATGACGTCAGGTACCAGAGATTCTTAACCTTTATGCGACTGTACCCCCAAAGAGCGAAAGTATATCTCCACGGGTACCCCTCGCGCATAAAAGTACAGGTAGTCCTCGGGCTACGATCGACGGTCTCGAGTTACGTCGTTTCGTGGTTACGACGCTTTAAACGACGCTCATTCCGACTTACGAGGTTTAGCGTCGTAAGTACGTGCGCCTCATTCCACGTGAGGCACAATATTTTACTGTACTTATGTTTATTGATAATTATGTAGGATACTGTGTTAGGATAGGTGTTTGGATAGACTAAGTGTTTGCAGTACTGTACGTACTGTTATTATTTTACAGTACTGTATGAACGGATGATCCGACTTTCGTCGAAATTTGGTTTACGACGCCGCGTAAGAACGGATCCGTCGTAAGTCGAGGACTACCTGTACTTATTTGCATGATGGCGCGCGTGCTTATTTACGTCACTACGTCCCTAGTAGCATTTGGAGGAGAGGCCATATAGGACCCATGTGTGTCCCATATAGGACCCATATGAGCTATCTTATGACCATATGGAAGCCTATATCGGCCCAACCGCCGAAAGCGCAAACAGGTCCGACCGTGGGCTGAGATGGGCTTCTATATGGAAGCCCATGTGAACCTAGATACCTAGATTTCCAGCTATATATTGGTAATTTTAGGTATTTTGGCATATTCTGATTTACGTTGTTTTTAAATCAGGATATGCCAAAATTCCTAGAAAAACCAATAATATCAAATGCATCAAAATAACCCTATAAATGCCAAACAAAATGTTACAAAAAAAAAACATGATTTGTCGTTTTCTGATGTTTATTGAAATTGTTAATTAAAAACTAATTTTAAATATGCAAAATTGTACAGCTTTACTTGTCCTCCAATTCGTTCCCACCCCAGAACTATTTACTGACTTTAACAGTCTGTGCTCAGGTGCCCTTTCCCTTCTGCCATTCTCTCAATCCCTAGCACCAGCTAACCAGCTAGAGATCTGCGTCTGCAGTTCTGCTTCAGTAGCTTGAGGGCAAGTTTTTCGTGCAGCATCTAAAAATAGAACAAATATAATATGAACTCTGCGTAAAAATAATCACTTAATTGTAGGTCACTGACCCTAATATCCAGAACATAAGGTGAAATAAAGAAAGGTACAAGCAAATTATATAGATATGTAAAGTGGCACAAAAATTTTAAGTGCTATAAACAGAAAGGAACTACAAGTGGAACTGCATTTGAATTTCAGGTAGAATTTCTATAGGCAGGAGAACTCTGGAAATACTGATTTCAAAAACAATCCCAGTACATGGGAACTGTAAAGATGTCTATCAACTGTCATCTTAATTCATTTCTACACAAAAATTAACCAGCTGATTAAAGGACTAGACATTGCATAAACATATTGACTTTTACAGACAAATGAAATATTTTTTCTCAATGACTCATGAAAACACAGAGTCAAATATTTAAATCCTTACCCTGAACTGTTTGTAAAAGAAAGGGGTGGTTCGTGAGTCCCTTCTTTCCCTTCAGACCATGGAAGTTGTAAGACCTGGCTAATTTATTTGAAAATAGCAGAGACCGTTTGTCCCTGACGATATGCTTTAAAGTGAATCCCCCACGCATTGCCAAATAGCATTCCTGGAAACAGACAATAATAAACATACATCATTTTTTACAATAAAACTTGCTGTGGGCAGTATCATGATATGTGTTATGAGAACTAGTATTATAAGACCAAAATATGGATGAAAACCATTAAGGAAGTTTCATATTTATCTTTGTAACCAAGCTAAAGTGCTTACAGAAAATTTATTATCAGCTGTAATTCATGCCAGCATAACTATGCCTTTGTTTCTTTTTAGTACTGCAGACATGTCATTTGTTCTATACAATAAAATGCTATGAAAACATTTAAAGGGAATAGCAAAAATACACTTGACTCCTCCTTCTAACAAATCAGAAGGTTCCCAGTCACTTAATCCCCAGACACTTAATCCCCGACGCTTCATCCTTAAAATGAAATTTTAACTATAAAAATTATGAAGCCGGCAAAAAATTTAATTGAAATTCAAATAATTATCTTCATATAAACATCACAATAGTTTTACAATTAAAATAAATATTGAAATACATTAATAATATTCAAATTATACTATTAACTTCAACATCATTTGAACATCTACAACATTAGTTAAACTATTTTAATTGTAAAAGCGTCGGGGATTAAATGTCTGGGGATTAAGTGACTGGACACCAATCAGAATAAGCAAATTATAAAGATATGTAAAGTGGCATAAAAATTTTAAAGCGTTATAAACAGAAACAAGTGGAGCTGCATTTGAATTTCAGTTAGAATTTCTATAGGCAGGAGAACTCTATCCATAAACTGTCATCATAATCCCTTTCTACACAGTATTAACCAGCTGATTAAAAGGACCAGACATTGCATAAACATGTGTACATATTTTAAAATTTGCAATGTAATTCAACCACACTGAAATATTTTTTCTCAATGACTCATGAAAACACAAAGTCAAATATTTAAATCCTTACCCTGAACTGTTCTTAAAATAAAGGGGTGGTTCTTCAGTCCCTTCTTTCCCTTCAGGCCATTATAGTTGTAACACCGGGCTAATTCTGTTGAAAATAGCACAGACAGTATACCCCTGACTACGAGCTTTAAGCTAAAGCCTCCCCTCATCGCCAAATAGCATTCCTGGAAACAGACAAAAATAAACAAACATCCTTTTTTATAATAAAACTTGCTGTGGTCAGTATCATGATACATGTTATGAGAACTAGTATTATAAGACCAAAATATGGATGAAAACCATTAAGGAAGTTTCATTTTTCTTCGTATTCTAAGACCAAAATATGGATGAAAACCATTAAGGAAGTTTCATATTTTTCTTCGTAACCAAGCTAAAGTGGTTACAGAAAATTTATTATCAGCTGTAATTCATGCCACCATAAAAATGCTTTTGTTACTTTTTAGTACTGCAGACATTATACAATATAATGCTATGAAAACCTTTAAAGGGAATAGCACACAGACACTTGACTCAGGGTTCCCAGGGATCAGGGATGGTGCCAAAAAAGGACCTTAAAAGGACCTTTCATGCATTCGTAAGGACCTAAGTGACAGTCATCAATGCTTAAGTTTTTCTCGTGTGGTCGGAAAGATGTATTATTTATTTATGAATCTGTGGTCTTCTCTATGTTCTCAAATACATGTATTTCTAGTAATAAATAATCAAAGAGTTAATTTTGATGCCTGTCTGCCATATTTAGATTAGATAACTTAAAAAGTCTCCTTAGCGCGCTGATAACATACACCGTTAATGTTCAAAGTTTTCTAGAAATCTAAGTAATAATAATTACAAAACCTGAAAGCCATTCTTTGGTGTAATACAAAAGTCAGTTCATGTCTCTCTCTCGCACACACACTCTAACGGGAAGAGAGAGAGAAATAGAGCTATGCACAGTAGTACTAGAAGATCAAAGTTCAAGAAAGAGTAAGTTTCTAAAGACCTTTTGAAAAAAGAGTGTTTTTTGAGAATACGGAAGGACAACTAGTGTTGTACAGATGTGTAGACCAAACATTTTCTTGTGACTACAAGGAATGCCAAGGCTTGGAGGATCAGATGAGGAATGAAAAGAGTGTGATCCTAATCAGTAATGCTAAACCAAAGATGGAATGAGTCGAAACTGTCAAGCATTACAGCCCATTTATTTTTGTTAACCTTGAGATATTATTTAAGCATTCTTATTATACATACATGTAACACATGCAAACATGCTTTTACATAAACAGCATGATATACTAATACATATAAGATTAAGATTACAAAATGACAAAGCAATCCATCTACTATAAGCAAAAGTTTCATTGATGAAATTCAATTCTTTGTCACCCCTACAGCTTTACCAATACTAAACAATACAATTTCTTTACATAACCTAATTTCCTCTAAATAGTTCTGGTTTTTTTTAACATGTTCCATAGCATACATGTACAGAAAAGTACAGGCTTATTTAAAACTGAAATAAACATTAATTCTGAATGTCACAATTCAACACCTTTTAATTTCTTCCTGTAATCTATCAATGTCTGACTGAATCTTTGTTATCTCCTTCTTCTTGTCTTTGGCTAACAAACGCATGTTGTTAGATCTTTCAATAAGTGAAAAACTTTTTTGCTCTTCAGCCTGGAAACTATGTCTGTCAGCCAGTTCCAGCATGTGTCGTTCTTCGGCACTGGTGGTCTTTAGCCTTTTTGTATTACCAGCTCATCTCCTAATCTCTTTCTGTGGACCTGCTTTTCTTCTGTTTCCTTCTGCTGCTTCTGCTCAGAGAGGTAACGTTCATACCTGCCATAGGCACTAGAAGCGGATATTATCAGTGGTTTGGAGATCTCAACATTTTCCACCCCTCCCACACTGTGAATATGATCAAGAATTACTCTGCGTGCTTTTAGTGCAGTCTGGCTAAGATTGTCAGCTACTGTTTCTTTGTTGAATGAAAATCCTCTTTCCACTGTAGCTTGACCATGAGAAAGTAGGAGTAACTGTCTGACAACAGACCACAACACCTGAAACTCTGCTTTTCCAGCAAGGGCATCATAAAACCAACTATCCACTATAATTGTCAACTTACTGGACACACTTGCAGAGCTGGTCGGTGCCGTCTGATTTTGAGCGGGCTGTGGATGTTCTCGATGACGAAAGTAATCAGTTACACAAAAGCGCGCATCTTTCAGAAATACTTTTATTTGCCTTTGGTGTCTTTCGGTAACCATGTGCTGTTTCAGAACACTTTCGCCATTGATGAAAGATTCAGAGATATTTTGCAGGCAGCACATTGTGCCAAATGTTTATTGCTCGAGTCTTTTATTAACCAATCTTTATACTTGTCTTCCTTTAGCCACTTCTCCTGAAAAGAGCACTTCCCCGGCATCTTTCAAATTGTTAAGCAGACAAAGAAATGTGGTCGACACGACGAGAGTGAACTCGCGAAAGGCCGAAACGGACGTTCCCGCCGCGAGCGAGACTGGGTAGTCATGTGATTAAAATAGCAATGCGGCGAAAAATCGTCGGTATTTTGCTCCAAAGTCGACTCCGGAAATAAATTTGTGGTAATATTTTATCGATAAAAGGACTTAAAAGGGTCACAGAGAAAATGTAAGGACCTGTGTGAGAATTTGAAAGGACCGCATGGCAAATAAAAGGACTTAAAAGGCCTTTTGGCGAAAATTCAATATAAAAGGACTTAAAAGGACCTTGCAAGGACCTGGGAACCCTGTTGACTCCTAACAAATCAGAATAGAGTACATACCAAGCGTGCACGTTTTCCTGGATCTGTCTTTAAATCCAACTTGAGACATTCTACACCTCTGAAGATTTTAAGGGAAACTGTAACCCTTGTGTCAGATGTCAGCTCCTTTTCTTGGGTTTGGCACTCCATCTGCGCAAGCCTATTTTTCACGTCTTTCACGTCAGTTTTCATCTCTTCCAGAAGAGACAGTATATGCTGTACAGCTTTCTGTAGTTTATCTTGTTTACCTGGAACCAACAAATGCAATAGCAGAAAACATGTAAAATAGTGATCCTTATTTATTTCAATTTTTTTCACTATGGCAAAAGAAGCCTGGGATTTTGCACTTCTAGTTATATTTCACAAAAACACTGTTCAAAAGTCTTGGCCGAGGGTAAGAACAAACAAAATGTTAAAATGATTATGAACAAAATGACTTCAAATTACCTTCCAAGGGGTTGGGGTCCCTGTGCTGGCAGGATGAACACCAGACAAGGGCGCTGGAGGCGTGAAGGCAAAGGTGCTAATTAGATGTCACAAATCAAGACCAAAAGCACAGCATAAATTTCCCTTTAATATAATCACGTACTTTAGTCCCTTTCACTCTTATAGGGCAAAATCACAACCAAAGTTACACTGTTTGTGCCGTAATGACATGTTATAGTGTTCAAACAGTTCATAAATTTTCTTCTGCACAAGAATTAATTATGAATATTAGGAATCAAAAAATAAATTGCACTTACTTAATGACTTGTGCAGGAGAACTGGAAGCATAGAACATGAGGAATCTGGCTTTATAGCTCTAATTAATGAAGCTTGCATCTGGTTCAACAGATTGTGATGGCCAGTTGCACATCCTGTGACCACTTTCATCTTTAAATGCCAGCAGCCAGCTATCTAGAATAACAGTAAAATAAATTATTGACCATCATACAGTCATTACCATTTGTTGTAGAGAAAATGCCATTAAAGTTAATTTGTCCGAATCGATACTTTTAACGCTACTATACCAGTAAACAGAAGGAACTGTCGAAATTCTGTTGCTTTCGAATGGTAAAGTTCGTGACCTACACTTTCGTAATCGCAATTATTTGAGGAAATTCTGACAGCTCCGAATTCTCTGCATCGCTAACGGCTAAAGAATTATCAAATTGCAAGCTTTCAGAACTGTTGGCCTGATTTCTACTTCTCTCTGGAAAACTTGTGCATTTATTGCGTAAATGTGTACTCTAATCTTTCTTTTCTTAGCGTAATATTCTGCACTGAACTTGGAACTAAAATCTCAATAACTATGCTAATTTAGAGTATATAAATTATACATACTGTTATTGAAGACTCCAACACATGTATCAGTATTGGAATTGACGGCGGAAGAAGCTTAATTATAATTCCTGTTGCGAAAAGTGTAGAACAAAACTTTGCAAATGGCGCGCAGTTCCGATCACCTAGTACACCATTGGCTAAAAGTCACGTGCCATTATTAGGGGTTATGGCCCTTGGTTGGTAAGAGTACTCTCGCCCGTCAATATAGGTAACCTATATCGGGCCGATATAAGCCGAGATTTCGATGCGCATAGGGGTACCCCTGCATATAACCCTTCGATCCGTACCCCTAGGCCCTAGGGGTACGCGTACCACCGGTTGAGAACCGCGACATTAGAGGGCACAGTCGTCATCGCAATTAAACACGTAAATACCTTAATTGAGCAACAGATGCTTATTGTTTATTGTCCCGCCAACACGTGCTCGTTATGGTTCTCGATCCTTCGATCATGCATTCTCTTCTACTGAAGGCGAAATTTGTCATAACAAACTATAACTCATAACTTTAAATGTTGTTTTTTTTTGGAGAGGGGGGAGGTTAGAGGTCGAGGGGTTTAGGGTCGAGGTGGAGTAGAACGACAGGGGCTACGAAAATATTTATCAAACTGAACCCTTATTGTTCCGCATTGATAAACATCACACCGTCACGCGCACGTACCCAGCCTTGACCTGTGTGACCTATGTGACGGTTTCCGCCGTGGGGCGTTCGTAGTTAGATAACGCGAGCGATGACCATTTGGAACTGCTATCCTCTCTCATCCCCGTTCTAACCTCTTGTAGTCCTACAGCAGCTGTGTGCAGCATGGCGCCCACGGTGATCACAGCCTGCAGTGTGCGGGATATTCGCTTTCCCACCTCGCTAGAGAGGGACGGATCGGATGCCATGGTATTATTTTTTCATTATAGTTTGATTGGAGACCATGAGACTGAGATCCCTCACTGAACTTTCACCTTGGAGATATGCATGCTTTGTACACTCCTCCCTCGGCCATCTAAACCTTTTTTCCGCTTACCTTGCGCTAGTCAAAGAAAATGTCTTGTTATCTAAAACACAGTAAAAGTAATCAGTCGGAAAACCGTCCCATATCCAAAGTCTGATGTTGCTCGTAAGTCTGAAATTTTGAACTATAGCACTTTGCTGTAGGATACAGAAGCACAAAAGTTTATACCTTGTTAGTGGACTAAGCAGTATAGGTACTTAACTGCATGTATTAACTGCTATACTAAAGTGTCAGTCTTTTTTTTTTAATGACATTATTGCTTCATTCAATCATGTAATTTTTTTTTAATGGGACAGGGTGAGCTTGTAGCTTGATGACTATGCCTAGTGATGGAAATCGAAAGCGAAGAAGAATATGTGTAAAACAAACTTATTGGATCATTATTTACCTTTTTTTTAAGAAAAAAAATCAAGCATGGCAAAAAGCCTACAAATGATTCTGCATATTTTAAAATTATCAACAGAACAAGGCACCAGACTATTCATGTCCCTACGTTGTGCTTACTACAGATGTGGTGGGTGTTGAAGGCCATGGTATAACCTTTACTGTGGGCAAAGGCAATGAAATAGGTATGCTGTAAAAGATTTTCATGTTCTTGAAATAAACATAGTGAAGACATGCAAAAATTAAAAATAAATAATAAAGAAACAGTATCCATTATAACACATTCTTTGTATGCAGAAACGATTGCTAAGAAATTGTTCTTTCTGCAGTGTGTCATGCAGTGAGGGTTCTTAGCAAGATGGTGGTAGGCCAGAAAGTGAATGAGATCTACAGCGATTTTGGGAAATTCTGGCAAACTTTGACCAGTGAAGACCAGATGAGATGGGTAAGCAAATAAGCTGTGCATTTTTTCTTAACTTTTGGATATACTTTCAGTACATTTACTCTTTAAACTCTTTGCTGACTTTCTGCTCTTTGTACTGTATGATTTCTGCCACCATTTTCCTATCATGACTTGGGTGGTCCAGTGGCGTGAAGGTTAGCGCCTTCACCAATACATCAATGGTTTACTGTCCTGGGTTCAGGTCTCGTCTCAGGCATGCTTTTCTTTCTCTGCATGTGGCATCTCTTTACAGGGAAGTGGATAGCCTAGAGGTCAGAGCACTGGCATCCGAACTGAGATCGTGCTGGTTCAATGCCCGATTAGTGCAGCAAACTTCCCCCAGTTGACCCAGCTGGTGGCAATGGGTACCTGACTCCTTAGAGCAGTGGTTCTCAAAGTATTTCGGACTGCGGACCTTTTTACTTAAGTAAAAAATATGGCAGACCACCAAGGCTAAAAATAACTCTGTACTATGAATTTCAAATTTAAATTGCCTTATTTGTTTCGTTATTATTAAAAACTAATTTAATGTCCTTTTGTGACAGTAGTATAGTAATAAGTTTACATAAAACTGCGTACCTCGTTATTTGTAATTAAAATGTTAATGCGAGGAAAGCATCACTTTAAACATCACTTTGCTGACATATGACGACTGTCAGCCACGGACCACCTGACCATCGCACGCAGAACACTAGTGGTCCGCGGACCACACTTTGAGAACCACTGCCTTAAAGGCCCCAAGGGAGAGGAGATTGGCACCGGTCTCAAGTGAAAAGCTGGCCCTGAGAAAAGTCAGGTCTTTAACACCTCACCCCCACCACCAATGACCTGAAAAGGTTAGGGGATGACCTTTACCTTTTATCTGTTTACCGGGTTGGCTGCCTTGCTGTGATATAGCAGTAGTTGCTGGTTCCGCATAAAACATCAATCCTCTCCCCTACCCTCCTTTTCTACCACCACTCCCCCAACATACGTTAAAAAAAATTGACTAAATTTATGTGATTAAGGAAGTGGTAAATATTGTACATTTGATTTGTATGAAATTTATCTCCTATTTCCAGCTGGGTCCAGAGAAAGGTGTGATGCATTTGGCAGTGGCAGCTGTCGTTAATGCACTGTGGGATTTGTGGGCCAAAATTGAAGGGAAGGTAAGACAGACCATTTGGATGGATCAGAATATAGATTCTTCAGTACTACAATATTTGCTTTCTGTTGGTAATTTTGTTACATTTTATCTGTAATAATTACTAATAATTAAATGTAATAATTAAAAACAAAGCAAATAGCTCAAAGATCCTATACACAAAAGTGCATCTTTAAAGGACATGTTCTCTTTATGTTTCAGCCACTGTGGAAATTATTAGCTGATATGGTAAGTTAGTTACAACCTGAGCAGACAAATAAAGGAAGGTCAGATAAATAATGCAAGATTTAGTAAATTATAGTAAAAAATTACTACACTAAAAAAAGTAACTCAATTTTAGAATAATAACCAACTTCATTTTAATCTGCTGGAAAAAAGAAAACATTATCAATGCATTTTCCCAGTGACAATGATAAATCTAGCATCTCATAATAAAAATATTAAGCTTTCATGCTGGAATCAAAAACTTTTCTTTTTCATTTGAACAGGAACCAGAGAAGCTGGTGTCAACAATAGACTTTCGTTACATGTGAGTTGGTTTGATAGGAAAAAAAACCTTTTTTTTTTTAATACAATGAAACAACGAAGCAAGATGAAAGCACAAAATAGTTTGCACATCACATAAGCTATGTATAAGGATGAACGATGGGTGTGCATGCTACACAGGTGAGAGTGAAGTTAATGTAGGGGCAGCTGCAAGTGTGTGGAATCTCCCTTGGACACATGCACAGATTCCCTATCATTTCAAAACACGGCTTTATTTCTGAAGCATGATTTTGAAATGTTCTATTTTATGTCAATTTTTCAGGCATGATGTTCTCACTCCTGAGGAAGCTATAGGTAAAACATTGACCACAAAATTTCTCTAATCAAATATCTTCTTTTACTTTCTCATCTATTTTTTTAACTTTAAAACCTTAATCTGTTCTAAAAGTGGAGTAGCTAAACAGCATGTTATAATAATATAAAGGATTTCAAAGTGTGTAAATATTTTTTTCTTAAAAGTATGCAAAATATTTTTATATAACATATTATGTATAACATAATATTGCAACATATGTTCATTTGACATTATAAATTTGAAAATTTGACAGTATATGACATGTCTTTCAGAAATGTTGAAAAAGTCACAGGATGGAAAACAAGAAAGAGGTAAATATGACATGCATAACTACACAGTGATGCTTATTAAATAATCAACATGTGTAACATGTTTTTCTATGGGCGACATGATGAAGACGATACAGACAAAAATCTTTGACTAGAAATTGTAGAGGCTAGACACGAATATCTTTGATTATTGTTTTAATGCAGTGTAAAATCACTTGTGCTAATAGTTCGGATATATAACTTTAGACATGCGATGTTTTTGTGAATTGCCCATATGTGCTTGTGTCCCATTTCAGAAGCAGAAATGTTAGCAAAGGGGTATCCTTGCTACACAACATCATGTGGATGGCTAGGTTATGAAGATGAAAAAATTGAACGGGTAAGGAAACGGTTTCTGATTATCATTGCCTTTTCAACTGCCAAAACAAAAATATGTAATGAAGAACAGTTTTGTTTATGCAGAAAATAAATTCACTTGAAAAATTCCTAGATATTTTCACTATATAAATAGTTGTAACTGTGATTTATTTTTTTCAGCTTTGTAGAGAAGCACTGGAAGAAGGATTCACAAGGTAAAGGACAGATGAAGAACTGTAGTTATTCAGTGTGTAACTAAAGCATCCATTAATGATAGATACAATGCTTTCAACGTATATGAATCCCCTCAATCAGAAATCAGAAAAGAATATACTTATAACTAAAGCATGATTGCATCCAAAGTTACACCCAAATGAACTCAAGCAAGATTGGAACATGCCTACAAAAATAGAGCATGATTTAGTTAGTATACATATATACATAAGGTCTGCATATCATAATCTATTGGTAAGAGATAACTAATCTGTGAAAATAATCAGGCTGAAAGAATAAACCACCGGCAAATGAGAGAAAGGAATAGAGTGCTTTTACACTGAAGATGGAATGTAGTACTGGACTGTGGCTTGTGTTGTTTATTGTCTTCCATCACCTGCTATTAAGAGAGGAAGAAATACAGAAATGAGAGAATTGTTTTTGCTACTTTTAGATTTAAAGCAAAAGTGGGTGCAGATATTGAAGATGATCGCCGCAGGTGTCGTCTCATTAGAAAGCTTATAGGCCCTAACAATATTTTGGTAAGTAAATCAGAAAGATATCTAGTCAGCACACATAAAATAATACCCGGAGAATGTTGACTTTTAATCATCAGACAATGATTCATATTATGACATCAAACCACAGTTTTTTCATAAAGTATTACAATAGAAAGATACGTATCTGATGATGATAGGTCAGATTAAAAAACATTTTTGTATTCAGTACATAATGTATTAATCACTACTTTGGATGTTTTTAGCAATTATAACTGAGAATTCTGTGATATACAAAATTAGAAACAATTTAGAAGCTATGTGGTCAGATAAAGCCCATATAATCATGAAGTGTTATGTATATGGGACTGTGAAGAATTATTTGTCATAAGGGGATAATAAATAAAACAATGTGTGTAGCTAGTGGATGCTAACCAGCGGTGGGAGGTACAGCAAGCAATAGACTGGATGAAGGAACTGGCAGACAGCAAGATTACCTGGATTGAGGAGCCCACAAGCCCTGATGATATTCTAGGCCATCTGCAAATTGCTAAGGTAGGCTAGTGACCACATTAACAGCTTGATTATATATGGACTGTCACCCCAGAAGATTTTTAGGAAGGGTTTTTAAAAAGTGCTGCCTATAAATCCTTTTAGTGAGGATTTCATGTATTTAATAAGCTTTCATCTTTTAAAAGATGTGCTAGAAATGTTTTGACATAATCCCCAAATGCTGAAATTGAGGGAAAAAAGTTGATGAATGTAGCACACATTATGATTAGATGCATTTTTCTGTGGTGCCTTTAGGCTCTTAATCCATTAGGTATTGGTGTGGCAACAGGCGAACAGTGCCAGAATAGAATCATGTTCAAGCAGTTCCTCAAATCTGGGGCCATGCAGTTTTGTCAGATTGACAGTTGCCGTCTGGGAGGTGTAAATGAGAATCTTGCAGTCATCCTTATGGCACACAAATTCGGAGGTAAGAAACTTCTGCTTTTACTGGTACTTTAGCATCTTATCAGCCAGAGTACATTAACATATGACTTAATCTAACAATGTGCACCGTTTGAAAATAAAGGAATCAATATACAGACAGGAAGATACATCCTCTATTTTCTGTGTTTTCAGTGCCAGTATGTCCTCATGCTGGTGGAGTAGGTCTGTGTGAACTTGTCCAGCATCTTTCAATCTTTGATTACATCTGTGTGTCAGGATCCTTGGAAAACAGGTAACTGTACATATAGACAATGTTTTGTAAATGCTTTGGTAGTGGTGGGCAGATCTGCATGCTTGGTTTTGTCTGAGGTAACTGGTTTTAGAAAAGTTTTTTAAACAATTAGGATGATTTTAAGTGGACATTGTTAAAAATCGGTTAGAAATGAGGTACTACTGAAAAGGGCATTTTTTAAAACTGAGATGCTAGGTGTCCGAAATATTATTTATTGTTATGTTTTATCTTTTGCAGAATGACAGAATATCTAGATCATCTGCATCAACATTTCAAAGCACCATGTGTTGTAAGAGAAGGAAATTACATTCCACCACAGGTAAATTCGTACGAATGAAACAACTGTTGGTTTCTGTTTGCATGTTCCAATGGTCCAAGTGTTAAAGTATTTGCCTACTTTTTAATCATGCTGTATATGTGTGCAGGCAGCTGGCTACAGTGTGGACATGAAAGAGTCTTCATTGAATGACTACGAGTGGCCTACAGGACGTGTTTGGCAAGACTTAATTGCTAGTGGGAAATACACTGCTGAATAAACCTATTAGATTTCTTGCAGCTGTTGCCAGATTTTATATTAAGCACTGCAGTAGCAGTGTTACTTTACTGTTCTAATGGATACCGAAAAAGATTAAGAATGAACCATTGAAGATCAAGCAGCTTTTTTTAAAAAAAAAAATGAAAACAATGTATCCAGACTATAATTTGTCAGTGCCTGTTATTTAATCCACAAAATTTAATTGCAAAACTGATTGCATCAGAGAAAACCTTGTAAAGTGAAGAAAGTGTGATTTGTATATATGAAAGTAATGATAATAAACAAATGTGATCAAAGACTTCCTTATTTATTGAACATTATTTGAATACAAGTGATTTCCACATTATTTTATACATGTTGGTGAAAGATGCAATAATGTATGGTTAATACATCTGAAAAGAGAAAGATTTATTTCAAACTAAAGATAAAATATAAGTGTTCCTCGGAAGTCTAGCATGTGAAAAGTTTTTGTCTCTGTTTATCCTGAAGTAGTCTTTTTTCCTGTACTTGTAATACATGCCACAATCTTCAAAATCACATTAAAATATATTGCACTTCAATATTCATTTACTACTTCATGATTCATAACACTCTTAACAACATAAAGCTTTAAACATTAACTTGTATGGCTAAAACATGTACACAGATTTTAATGGACTAATCTTCAGTCAATTCTGCTACAATCTGAAAAGGCACATGGTCAGTATTTTGATTTTATTTTCTTTCCTCTTTTGCAAAACACACATACAGGCAAATACACATTCATGTCACTCAAAACTTTTCAACCCACGCATTATGGAATGCTGAAATTGAACTGAGCACTGCAGGGCAGTAAATGAAAGTGAACTGGAACACTGAAATGAATGCAGAAGAAGTACTCAGTCATTACTGTGAAAACTGTGTCCTGCACTCATCCAGCAGATATGGTGGCAAGAAGGATTCTATCATCTGAAAATGTCAGAGAATTTTATAAAAATAATAGATATTATAAGTGATCTATATTTTAATGAAAATTATGCTAGCAATTTTGTACATGAATTTTAGTAGCTTCCATGAACCCTTCCCCTCTTACAAGCTTTGACACAATACACATAAGAGAAAAATCTGTTTTAAACATGTGAAATATTAAAGAAACTTTTAGATCAACAATAAAGATATGTTACATACCTTTCTTGGCAGTCCCCCATAAAAGATGAAGTCCTCCAGAAACATTAAGACACTGAGCACGTCCTGAGAGGATTCTGGGGTTTTGGCACTGAAATTATGGAAAGGATTTCACAAGGAATGCATACAAAACATACTTTTTCTGTACACCTTGCTGCCACAAACACTACACTGGGGACTGTCACAAAACATGCTGTATGTCAACGAATATATAAAGGAAGAAACTGTTGGCTTCTTCAAGGATGGTTTTACTATGAATAACTTCCCTTAAGGAGTTAAAAATAGTCAACCAATCAGGTATTTTGTTATATTTGAAAGTAGAGAATGAGTCACTTTGTCAAGATCCATGTTTGAGACAGTTGCCAGTTACTGATTTTGACATGGAGCTGCACTTCAACAGCCAAAAATGACAATATAATAGGAAGTGATATTTGTATATTCTAATAGTTCATTGTGTTTGTATATATTATGTAAATAATTTTCTTTTAATTTCTGCCTTGCAATCTACTTTCATGGGACAGGAGTTATCTGTTCCATACAGATACCATCTCCCGTTTGATGAGAATACAATAAAAGAAAAACTATATATCCTTATATCACATAAACATTAAAAAAAAGCTCTTTAAGACAGTGTGTCAATGAATGTTTTATACTGTAGGTTAACAGGTGTTAATATTGAAACATTGTATTTTGTGTCACCACTACCATTATAAATGTTCAGTCATGTCACTTTCTATCTGTTGTATGAACAGGGCTAATAAAATATTCACATGAATACAAGCACATCCACTGCTTTTTTTTTCCTCTTTAAGATAAAATTATAAAGTGGAGTAGTCAGAGGTGAGTAGGGCACTTCTAGATGATGGAGCAAAACCTTTGTTTAATCTTACTCACCTTCCCAAAGCTTCGACCATAGAGCGCACATACTGGCACAGGAAGGCCAGGAAAAAGTTGGTGTTTTCACTGTGAAATTGCTTCAGCAGTGTGAAAATGCCAACAACCAGTGCAGGGGCATCCATGGGGTCAGTCACTTTCTTGCATGTCATGGTATCTAAAAACACACATTCATATACATAGAACACTAACAGTCATTGATATATATGTGTACAGCAATCACTATATTGTTTAATGATTTACACATAGTTTCTTACTGCTGTCTTGAGCAAATTGACTTTTAAAAGTCTTCAGTTAAAGTGACAATTTTACAAAAGAACAATTCTCACCAAGAGACCGGGTGTAAACAAGTTTGGGCAGCTGAGAAAGAGTCAGCAGAAAATTGAACAGAGAAAAGTACGGAAGCCTCTGTGTTGTGATGTAGATCTGGAAGAAAAAAGGATAATCTTGTTGGTGTGGATACTGGACAGAATAAATCACAACTATGAAATATATGCGTTGGACATTAAAGTAATACAATCAAAATTTCCTCATTCTAATCGGCCAACTAGGACAAATATTTACCTTCAGGAGTGGATTATGGAATCCTGCAGCTTCAAGATAACCTGCTAGCTCGAATAGCAGTGGGTTCTCCTCCTTGGGGTAGGGCAGAGTCGGGTCCTGATAGTGTCTCTGTATGTCTGCTAGCAAACCACTGCAGGAGAAAGTATACTGATCTATGCATACATGCCACATTTTTATAGAAAACTCGAACTAGGCAAATGATAATTTCGTGTCTGATATCTCTGAAACATTTCCTGCAAAACCATTTAAAGCTTCTTGAATGCTAATGAATAGGATCATTTCCCATACATTGTCTTTCTGTCTTTCACCTAGTAAAGCCTGCAGGATTTTTGGAGTAACAAAACCCATACAGTTTACACACTGATATTCAACGTTTGTACTAGCTGAGTGTTTCGAAATTGACAATCTGATTATAATTATGTTGAATAATATTGTAAAAATGCACAATCATGTAAGAAAAAAGAAATACAGAAATAGTAAGATAAAGAAAGAGATACTAACTTATTCAGAGTTTGGATTGCACTGGCAAGGAACTTTGAGTCAAACTTGCAAGATGTGTTGAGCTCATAAGCAATTTGTCTTCTCAGCAACTGAAGCTGACCAACCTGCAACATCACAACATGGCTGGTGACATTTTTTAAAAAACTCACCAGAGAGAATTCAACTTCCCTAGTTGGTCACTGGACAGTTTAAGCAAAGTTCTCAAATATCTGAAAAATCCAAAGATATTGTCGTGAGGATGAAATGATCATTAGCATTTCCACTTGGTTAGTTTGTAAGTATGAAGTCTGTAGATCCAGTATTGCCTCTCATGATTTGTGTCAAGTACTCCATGCTCTATGCTCTCAATGTTTCTAAAAGGTGTTAAATATAAATTTTGTAAAATTATTAGAGAAAAAATGATCACCCTAAGGATAATGTCCAAGAACTGAGACCAAAGTCGACTTGTTTTTGACAAGGCTTGCGCATACAACTTCTGAGGCTGAGCTGCACAAACACATGCAAGATAAAGTTACATTTTTCAGTGAAGGCAGCATCACTTCAATCACAACAGCTGATGACAACTTAACCACTGAACAGCCCATAGGTTTTGAAAATCAGGCTGACTACAATAAATATATGAAGCTTGCCTGCACTGGAGACCTTCCTTTAAATCATGATTTTTTTTTATATGTAAATGTAGTTATGATCAACATTTTCTAAAGCAGTTCTACTTGCGGAAACGGTAGTCAGCAGGTGCCAGCTTTCCAGCTTACCAACAAGGCCTTGCAGAGGGTTCAATGAACGCGTCAAAGAACCAAAATATTCCATCCAGTTCTTGTCACGGAGAACCTGCCGATTAATCAAGCGCTGGAAGTTCTGTAGCTCCTTGACAATCATGAAGCACAGCAAACGGTCCAGCCCTGACAATCCAAAGCTGCCCACTGCTCGCTGCATAGCAAAAATTACTATAAGATGTTAAGTTTTATTTAGACACTCATTTGTATACTAAAAACAAATCAAACATTTTGAGCACTGTATGACTGACATTGTGCTTCTCCAAGAGCCTTATCTTGCAATGACCATTTGCTCTAACAGGAGTTGTGTCAATAGAGAGATGTTTCTGTCTGCAAAATTGAACCACAGTTGCCAATGTTGGCAGTCTACAATCAGGCATTCTATTGTAGAGTTGAATAGATTTTTACAGATTGAATGAGTAATCTCATGTTACTAGGGTAATAAAAGGACTTACATGAATTTTTTCAAACAGTTGTCTGTTGGCAACCTCCTGTTTTGTCTTCATATCATACCATGCTTTCATCTGGTCTATATAGGTTGCTGTTCTGCAAAATATTTTGGGCATAATGTGCTTATCTGACTAAATTTTCTACAGGCTTGGCTTAATATCAGAATGTGGATTAAAAAAAAAAATCATCACTCTTACTGTTGTTTTTTTAGCAATACTTCAACATGTAAAGTTTAATGATACTGTTTTTTGAATAACTTGGAAAAAGTTCTTCCATTTAATATTTTTAATAAGCTCACTTGGGATCTGTGATCCGGATAATCTCTCGAGCCAGTCTACCAATGAAGTTGACACTCTCATCCACTGGCTGGAACTTAGGAATGGGTATGGCTGTTGACTGGTATATGCTCTGCCAGTCTTGTACCTGTTGTCAAACCCAACAAAAAATAAGTCTATAATACCAAATTGAAACACTGAGGAAAAACTACAAAATGTTGTTTTCGGTGTGTCTGGACAATATCTTATTTCTACTATACATAGCATATGCCTTGGTTGTTTTATAAAACAGAATGAAATACTGAACAGTTAACAGATCAAATAACAGGTCTTCAGTGTCATCTTTTTATGGCTTTGAGTCTTTGTATATAATATCTTTGAAAACTGAAGTCTGGAAAAGACATAATACTATTTTCACCTTTGTTCGAAAAAACTGTTGCACTCCTGTTCTACGTTGTAATTGATAATTCGAGACACTTCTTCCTGCCAGATTTTTAGGCCATAAATGTTGACATAGTCTTGGATGTACTCAAACGAACGACGAAACCCATCCATTTGGTCACCAAGTGCATCAAGTCGAGGCAACAGCTCACTGACCTATTTAATATATTTAATGATTATAATAATAAGAAAAAGCAATTATGAAGTGCATCTCCCTGCCTGGTAGTGTGCTTGAGCAAAAGAACATGAGAAACAAATATGGTAGTATGGTTTTCAAACTATAAAAACAAAGCAGAAGGGAAAGGGGACGAGAAAGAAAAGAGAAGGAATGATGTGAGAAAGGGTTACCACCAGCTGAAAGATTCAAAGATGGTCACATTTAAAGGCTTTAAAATACTTTTAAATACTGTCATTGTGAATGGAAAAAACAGCATTAACATTTCTACACACAAACAGACACAATGGGGTGCATGAGGCATTTCAGCACATGCCCTTTTACCTTTGACTTCGGGTTGAACATAAGGCCCTGATGAAGTGCATAGGCTACTTGCATCACCAGCTCTTTCCGGATGCCATCTTCTAGCAACTGTTTGGGGTCCACCTGAATGTAAAAATTTGTAAATGATATTGTGGACATTATTCTTCTTATGCCTTGTTGCTTCTGCATTGGTGATTTGCATTTCTGAAAACCCTTTCTTTGGTTACTTTGCAGCTGTTTACACACAACCAGCAAAATTTAATAAGACACAGAAAAACAAAAAATTTTTTTATGTGCAGCTTACAATACAGCTCTAACCTAATGCCCATACTTATGCTGATCACCTTTATTATTCCAACAAGAGTTGTCTTCATCATAAGGATACCCTCTGTGAACACAGAGATAGAGTGAGTCAGCTTGGCCACCTGCAGAGAAGAAACTGACAATAATAAAAGATCTAAAAGTTAAATAAACAGTTTCAGGAATATTCAGCATGTCCCGTGATTTTTTTTAAAAAGATGAGTAAGGCAAATAACTGCTTTTTCTCACATTGCATTTGTCCTTAGATGTTAATTTGTGTAATGTAGAATAGCGATTATGAGTATTTATGTACCGTACTGTGAAGTACCATGCTGAAAAATATTCTTTTAAATTCAAAATTCTGTCAAGAATGAAACAGCAGTTTGTAATGTTTATAAAAAGGGCACCTGTAAATAAATGGGGATCTGCCTTGACCCTTTTACATTTATTTTGCATAACAATATTTTCCAGAGAAACATAAAACACCATCTGACCTGGTACCTCTCATCCAGCTGAGCATACTCCTTCATTTTATCCTTCTCCAGGCGGGTTGGCACCTCCTTGATCTGATTGGTCAGCAACTGAATGATCCTAGCCAGAAGACTGAACATGGTCTGGGGAATGATCTGGGTATACATAAAATGAACATGTCTATACCCACAAACTGGATTAACAGACACATAGAAATCACTGCACTGTACACAGCAAACAAGGCAAATGAACTGCTGACAGAGTAGCAATAAATACATTGACAATCAAACATTACTACAGTTAATATTAAACTTCTTGACACCTACAGATAATATTTTATTTGGAACTTCTACACTGGCCATGCAGATGAGGCTGAAAAATAGGCAGAAACAAAAAAAACAAAGATGCATGGGGTATTATATGATATAGTAAGCTGCATTCCTCTAGTCTAAATAATTTCAATATATAAGGTGACCAGACGTCCCGCTTTTGACCTCGTGTCCCGCCTGAATATCGGGCGGGACGCCCAATGTCCCGCTTTCTGGCAAGTCCATCAAATGTCCCGGTTGTCTTTAAAAATCACTTTTTTCAGCGTTTTTTGACGGTGACGACACCATCATCAGCATGTGTCCCGCTTTCGCCCCCGAAACGTCTGGTCGCCTTAAATACATGAATAGCTCTACTTATTCATATTAAAAATATCTTAAAAGCATTAAACTGAGAACAAGATCTTAAGTGTGGAACAGAATCTGCTATTGTAAACTCTGACCTGAAGCACCTTCCTGACATATGCTACAAGTTCTCCAGAGTAGTACTGGGATACACTAATCAGATCTGAACTGCCAGCCTGGTTGATTCTCAACAAAGGCAGGTCCAAAGCTGATGCCATCTGCACAGTTTTAAAATGTAATACAAAGCTGCTTTATATATTTCATTTCTGCAGTAAAATGGTTGATGTTTTAGCTAAGAATTTGTCATAAGCTGTTCTGCTTCATTCGTTTATTTCAATAGAACATAAACTATAAAAAAAATCTTGCAGATGAGTTATACCTTGAGAAATGTAGCCCTCAGCTTGATGACAAGAGAAGGATCACTTTTAATGCCTTGCTGCATGTACACAGTATAACTGCAAAAATTAAATGTCATGAAATATGAATGCAGAATGCAACTATTCATCAATCACTACAAGCAAACACATTAAGGTGATATCAAAGGCATTTTCGACTACACTCTACAGTAATTAATGATATGGTACCTATCCATTAAGGTCCAGGCATAAGACAGGTCACCAACAATCTGAATTGTAATGAGGACCTCCTCTTTGATGTTGATGGTACGGATCATCTGGTGAAGAAAGCGACGGGTATCCGCCAGGAACTGGCGCACCTGTAAGTTACTTTCAAGCTGGTGGAACTCTTGTACCTATCACAGAAATATGGAGTGACAACTCTTAAGTCACAAAGGGTGACTAAAGGACATGACAGTCATTTCTAAGAGAACATAGTTGTTTAAAATTTAGGTGAATAGATAAAAAGGTGAAAGAAATGGGTGTGTAATTTAAACTATGTTTACTGCATTTGCAGAGAAAAAAAAAAGTATAAGATAAATATGTTTCACCAAAAATTGAAATAGCTGGAATAAAATAAAGTATGTTTTAATTCAAGTCTCTACTATATACCATAAAATATGTGTAATACCTCCTCCAAAGCTTGGATAAGCTGTATAATCTTGCGGCCAGCTGAAGTTGAGTCATCATAATTCAGAGACCCTATTTGTTTTGCCATTTCTGTGAACCATGCCTGAAGATTTTCTGAAATATTAAAATAGCAAATAAAATGTTACTTTCAAGCTGTTTCACACAAACGCAATAAAAATGTGCATTCAGATATATATAATGGTACACTTGTGGATATGACAAATTGGGAAAACAACATTCATGAAAAGACTAGCAGAAGTTCTAGCGCATAAATGGAGATTTTTATGGATACAAATAGTAGCAGAAAGAATGGAAAAATGATAACATATTTCAAAAATGTTGTAATCAGGCAATGAATATGAAGACACATTAACAAATTTATGATGGAATCTGATATAAATCTACCATTTTTCTCAACCCGGGTAAGAGGTTTTGTTCCAGAGAAAACCTCCCCAAGTTCTTCCATACGCTCACGCCCCTCTTTCTTGTAGCTCTCCCACTTGTCTTGTTTTTCTGCGAGCATCTGCTTAAACATCTGCAGACATGAGGGTTGAGTCTCTATAATTTAACAAAGATGTCAAAGATATGATGGCACACTACAAACTATTTTAGTTTATAGTTACCATTTTACTGCATTTAACTGTTAACAATACAATAAAATTTCTATGTAGTAAGAAGGTACCCCAGAAAAACTGATCCAGGTTGCAAATGGTCGTTTCCACACCATAAGATGCATGAAAACACCAAACAAATGGCAGTAATCTTACCTCTTTCAGTTTAAACTCAAACTGCCCAACATTGAGAAGGAGCTCAAAGACAGCCAGAGGATTAAAGTGACTGTCAGCGACAACCTGGTCTCGAACTTGTTTCACTCTTTTGTTCATTTCTGCTGCTGTTGAGGCAAATAAAAAGATGTTCCAAAATAAAAGTTTATATGGTAAATGAAAGGACTGATTAATAAACATTTTAATAATAAGCATAATACACCAGTAGGAAAAGTGAATTGGATCACGGAGGCTTTTGAATATGTGAAACTGTGAGAAGCTGTGGCCATGTAATATCATGTGATTCTGCAAAGAGAGCCTTGCAGGAATTTTAGCAGGAAGAAGAAGCAAAATCCAACAGAAAAAGTGGACAGGTCTGAAATTTGCAGGAGATAATAAAAAGTAATCATTAGTGCCCCCATGATCCCTTCAATTAAGGGCATGATGATTTTGACAAACATGATGGTAATAACAATGATGTCAGTAATGGTCTAAAGCATGATAAAAAAAAAAAAAAAAAATAGACCTGAACACATTCAATAAAATCTGCTTGTGGTTACCTGGACTGAGGGCAGCATTGTGCAACATAAGCCAACGGAGAGTGACATTAGCTTCCCGGATTGTGTTCATCAGTTTGGGGACAGAGTCAAGAACAAAGTCTTCCTTCAACACTCCTTCTTGTAGGTTTTTTTCCAACACTGGCTTCAGCCTCTCCAGGTTTCGAGAAAACTTGGAAGACTGTGCCACATAAAAATTAGTGAAATAAATGAACATAATCCAAAACTTCAACACCCTCAGGGCTTCTGCTAAGACTAAATTCTTTGGGGTCCCAGGGACCCCTTTTTCAGATTTTTAAGGGGTCCCTGTTCTTCGCCCAAATTTGAAGGGGACCCCATTGACGAAAATTGAAGGGGTCCTCCGAACTTTTAATGCGTACTGTACGCAATTTTTGGCGTAAGCAGAAGCCCTGACCCTACACCCCCTGCCACCACAAACACACTCTCTTTAATGTATTAGATACATTCACACACACACACACAAACACTATATCAATGTATAAGGGAGTTTTCTTTAACCTGCTCTCTAATGTTGCCTGGCTCCAAAGTGTTATTGAGAGCCGTCATGGCAGCTTTGTATGTGGACCAGGCATCAACAAGGTTAACTGTTATTCCCATGTACACACTGATGACCTGTAGGATAAAAACCATCATTTTGTTACAAAATATATTTTTGCCATACAATTTAGAGGTGCTAGATGGACAGAAGTTGATTGTTTGAAATCTTTCTCATCAAAATCACCAATAAGGTTTTATCTCATGAAGATAATGCCACATCAAATGTTAAAATGTGCCAGCCACAGTATTCTGATGGTGTAGGGTCACACTGACTCTCAAACTCTGGGTCTTTCAGTAAGAAGTAATGGGAATCTCCCAAGGTTGCATCATAGAATAATTCCTCAATTCTTATGCAAATACTGCATTTTATTATTTTAACAAAATTTTTTATACAGTACCCAGTTATCAGGAAAATGCTTGTCTACAATTTCTCTCATCTTGGCTTGCTGGTTCATAAGGATGTCTGGCTCAAAGTAGAGGATGACATAAAGCATAGAAGCCTGTGTAGCAAGTGCTGTTGACCGATGCTCAGGCTGAGGGTAGGCAGAAATCTGGTTGTAAATATCATCTGAACGTAACCGTCCTATTACCATATTGATGTATTCAGCATTGATAGGCACTCTCCTGAAAATAAAATAATATAAAACACAAGTAATCTATCCACTCTACAATAAATTGTGGCAATAGTGATGACGTTTTTAATTTAAACAAAAGAAATTACCTCCATAATCCAAACTGTAAAGATCTGAAAACCTAGCACTGCACTGGAATCTGGTCTATAAAGCCCTTTTCTATTATTATCATTATGAAAAAGAGTCTTACCCAAAGTATGATTCTGGATAGTTTGGTGGCCGCTTTGCTGATGGGTTGGAAGAAAACCCAGTGCTACGGAGCAGCTTGCAGATATCATCAATGTTGGAGTCACCAGCAGAAGCCTTCTGTGCACTGTAATCATAGATCATGTTTATAATAGGAATAGAACAATAAGCCAAGATGTCATTTGCTACAGTTTGAAGACATAATTCTACTTATACTGTACAATAATACACATTTCAGATTTACCTGTATCTGTAGTAAGAAACCAAAATTCTTTCTCTGATGACTCCTTCAATTTTGGAATCAATAACAAGCAGCATAACACCATACAGAAAGAGTGCTTCACACTGTTAAGGAAAGAGGAAGTGATTAACTATTTTTAAATCATATAAATTATGCCACATAAAATATCAATATTCATACAGATATACTAAGCTAATAAACACAAAAATCTAAAAATATCTATGCCAACTAATCTGCATGATAAAATTGTACCAAACAGTTAAGCAATCTGAGGCTTAGTGTATGGTATATGAATATCCTATAAATACTTTTTAAAAAATTAATTAAATGTTCTTCTGTTTCAGTTTGAATTTTTTAATGATAATTAAGCTATCATTACTTATATGTTGAAAAAGAAAAAAAAAATAACACTTCCTTTAAGCTTTCAGGTAACCCCACATAACACCCTACATTTAAAAGTGCATTGCTATAAGTCACAAAATGGCAATGGAAGATGCTAATTGCTTTGATTAAAACATGCATGATTCAAACTGCAATCTTGGTACATAAATAAAGCTACCAACATATTCTGGTCTGTCAGCATCAATAACAATTTTGGTAAACAAACATGATAGTACCATCAGCTGCTTGCCATCGTCATTTAGCAGCACAGATTCCATGGTCTGCTGAATGTACACACCTTCTTCTAAATCTTCCAAATACCTGTAATAAAACAGAGCAATCATATATACCTGAAATCTGACTTGTAAAGGTTATTCAATCTGAATTACCACCAAACATTTAGAATGACAATTCCAAGTGCTAATGCATAATTACTTTTTACAAATATTATTACTTTTGAACTACTACTACTATTATTAAAATGCACATATTATTACAAATTCATATCATACACACCAAAAATACTGATCATGAGGACCCAAAAGAGTAAATGTAACAGTTATAAGTGTCAATTATGCCAAGTCAAACATGAAATAAGGATTGCCAGAAAATGTCATGTAGCAACTATAAAAAAAAATTTTAAAAAATCATGCACCAATAAAACAGCCAAAATAATACTTTTAATGGGTCATTTTAAAAATTAAATCATATAGAATAAAACAGAGATGATCCATATGTCTGCTAGAAATAACTGGTAAACAAATCCCTTAATACATCTACTACAGACATCAACAATTATTTGACAACCTGTTCAGGTCTGTCACATATTTGTGGACACTTGAAAATGCTTGGTAGAATCTTGTCAGAATATCAATATGATTTTCTCTGAATTCTTCATCCAAATCTTGTAATTCCTGGGATCAGAACCATGTTGTTATTATTATTTATTTTTGAACATAAAATACAAACTTCTATCAAATTAAATATAATATTAATAATGTAAATAATTGATGCAGTATTCCTTGGAAGAATCAAAGAGAATCAAATGTTAATAGAGGTTTTGTCACTCTAATTAAGATATTAACTAATATTAATATAATTTACTTATTAATAAGGCAGACTAAAATGATATATATATATATGATCATGTGGTTTGTGTGTGTGTGTGCATGCATGCAACAGGTGGAAGGAGGGAGGGAGAGAGTTTCTAGTTCAGTACTTTGCAAATTCACAACTTGACCACATTTTACAGGATATGTTTAGCTTGTATATATTTGCTCTGGAGCATCTTTATCTTAATGTTTGTATTACACAAGCCTATGTTATCAATGGTTTCAAATTAATATACTATATAGAGCAAACTTTTGACAACTTCATTCTTTTAGAGGACATCCTATCAGATTTATGGCAGAACACAATATGTTTTCTTCTTTCACTGGTCTGAAAAATCTTCAGTAACTTTCAACTAGGTGTATAACTTTATATATATTCTAGCTTTCAAGCACATGCATATTACTGTTTTAAGTGTTTTGTGTGAGAGCATAATAAAATAACAGTTCGAGAGTTCACGGGAGAAATGTAACCACCCATGCTAGAAATGCAGTAAAAATAAAAGAATTATAAATGTTATGATTACATTACAAAATATATATTAACTTGGGACTAACATCGATTTATTAATTGCATTAATGGTACTTACCACCCTGGACTCGATTCTGTGATCAAAATATTCAGCGCTTTGAAAGTAGCTGAAATCCGCAAGAATGTCTCCATATTTTAATTGATCACTTTTTGACTCTAAACGAAACACCGTTGGAATAAAATCTGCAAGTCGCAGGAGTTCTGCTATTATTGCGTTTCCTCGAGAAACAAGACGTAACAGATTCTGTCCGCACTGATTGTTTTCTGCAAGAAAATCCGCCATCGTATATTCTTGTATCAAGTGGGAATAAATGTTTTCACAGTTTCGGAGTGCCTGTCATATGACAAATGTCTGCGTCGTCTGCTGCACAGCGAGCACTGTATAAACAACGCAAGAGAAAACTTAAAGTTGGTACAAGAAACCACATCTACACAAAGTTTCATAATAAAGACTACTTTTATATTAAGTTCAGTCAGAAATCAGTTTTAAAATACATTTTCCTTAAATCTCTTTAGACAGCATCGTTTAGACACATCCACATCGTAACCCTCGGCTCTCAACACCTACTTCCGGTTTTGAAACTAAGCTACACCCCTACCCAATTTTAATGATTTTTTCCATATTATTAAGTTCACATCAGCTTTTATGATTACATATAAACTGAAAAATGTTAATATGTATCTTTGTTAATCTTAGGTTAAATTTTACGATCAAAGTCGTCCTACGAGAATTAAGGGAAACTACTCTGACACCACGTCTCTGCAATGGCGGAGGATTTGACAACGATGAGTTCTGTATGCATGGTTTTTGACATATGACAATCCTTCTGTTGATTAGCATTAAAAAAAAAATTACATTTTACATATGTGTATGTTACTGTTAAAGCCTCGTTATAATTTGAAAAACTCAAAGTTCCTCAATGTTGTAAATGATCATATTATTCAATGATGACTCTCTCCTTCTAGTGTCTGAGCGGTCCGGTGGCTCAACGGTTAGCGCCTGTCACCAATACAGGCTGGCTGCCCAGAGTTCATTTCTCGTCTCGGGCACGCTGTTCTTTGTCTGCACGTGGCATCTGTTTACAGGGCTGGCTGCCTTGCCGTAATATAGCCTTAGTTGCTGGCACGGCGTAAAATCCCCACCCCCTCCTCTCCAGTGCTGAGAACTCAGCATTAATTCTTTCTCTCTCTGTGGGCGAGACAGGGATAAATTGGGAGAGACACTCAGTATTTTCTCAGTACTTTGTACGCTTTTGGTCATAAGATATTTTGAAATAAACATTTTATGAAAAGATGAAAGTTATTACAGGACACTGATGTTGAAAACAGTTCCATAATTAAGATGTGTTCATTTTTTGTAATGACCACTTCTTCGGTAGACAATTAATTTAAAATGTATGTTTAAGGCTCGTTGAAGAAACTGTGGTAAAACCATACGATTAAGAAGAAATTCCTTCAAAAATGGATGATAATAGAAATGCTACAACTAAGGTGAGAGTCTAAGTAAGTGAATAGCAGTCAGTCGTAAAACACAGCATCGGTCATGTAAATTATCTAAAAGATTCACAAACGTCTTCTGTACTTACATTTTTTTTAAAATCTGCAATAACTTTAGGGCAGGAAATGTATATCCCGAGTTTTTGACGTATTATTTTTGCTATTGAATTTTATAACCTGAGAATGGCTTATCAATTTTTCTTATATTATCTAATGACACTAATAGGATATTAAGTATAATCTCAAGTATGAACATGATTATGTGCATGTTTTTATGCACTTTTAATTTCTCAGTCGTTGTTTTCTTGTGTGAAACACAGAATATAAACTGTACATCTTATAGAGAATAGGTAGTTTTTGGTTAGAATATCAGCATCATAAAACTTGATAAGTATGATTCATACTGTTAATGTAAATTGACTAACAGTGTTCCATGCAGTGACTCACATATATCAATACTTTCTTTCAGAAATTGTGTAAAAGTACAGCATGGGTGACACCATCCTTTGGTGATTTTGGTGCAACTGAATCAGTGTCTGTATCAAACAAACCATGTAGAACACAAAGCAAATTGACAGTCAAGAAGACTCAGTCGTTCATCACAAAGTTTCAAGCGACATGTCAAGAGGATTCATCAAAACTGCAGTCTAGCACTGGATTGACATCTGCAGAAGGATTGGGTCCGATAGAAAAAAACCAAGAGTAATGTTTCCTGCTCACAAGCTGCCAACCCGAGTAAAGACAGAAGCACAAAGGCGCAAACTAAAATCTGCTCTGAATTCTGAGCTCTGGTCAGAAAAGTATCAACCAAAGAATAAGGTAAAAGTTTAATGTATAACTGCTCATACCAAACTTACTTTCAGTGAGTCACTTCTAATATTGTTTGATGTAAGATTTACCTCCTCCTAGAAAGTAGATTAGTCAGTAAAACTAAAAGACATCCATTTTAGGTGTGGAATATTTTCTGACTAATGTGTAAGTCTTTAAGGATAATTTAAACTCCTTTTAGTGGAATAATGAACAGGTCTGTATAGTTAAAATTTGAATAGTTACAAACACAGATAAAAGTTTAGCCTTTTGATTTAATAAATCATTGCATCTTTCTTTCAGGAGGAACTAGCTGTGCACAAAAAGAAAGCTGAAGAGATATTAATATGGCTAAAAAACAACATAACAAATGTTGCAAAGGTGTGTGAAATTTTACATTTGAAACACTCCTCAGAGGGGATTTTTTAAAAATAATATTTTAAATTTTAATTTTATCACTTAAAGTATACCAGATTGTAAAAAAAGCCAATTCACAATATTCTTCCATGTAATTTACCTGTAACTTTAAGATAATAATTAAATACAGTGTAGAATATTTTTTCATACTGTGAACTTTAGGACATAGCTGCACTCAGTTTAACTTGACATAGCAAAGGGAATCACAATTTTGTATAAAGTTTGAGTTTTTAAAATATAATTTTTGACCATGCACACATTATTTTGTACTACCATTGACTTTGACAGCACTCAGCTCCAATACTGCTGTTGACTGGGCCTTCTGGCATTGGTAAAACAGCAGCAGTGAAGACCCTGGCATCTGAACTGGGCTAGATTTACAAGAGTGGGTGAATCCTGAGGTTGCTAGCAGTGATGCAGAGTTTCAGCCTTTGAATCGTGCAGATATTGCAGGTTGAATATTTCATCTTTTTTAAAAATAATTCCTTCTTGACAAATTATGGAATTGCACAATTATTAACACATGTTTTGGCTGCTTCTGTTAAAAGAAGGGAGTTCTGAATTATCATTAAGTTTGTGTCTGGTCTTATATTTATATCTGTGAAATTTATATCATGACAAAAATCAGGCTAGGAATGAGTGACTTCTATTATTATGAATAAGAGAGAGTCTGATTTATACATTTTATTACAATTACTGTACAAGCTTTAATTTGTATTTCATAGAGCGCTCCAGTGTGGATATCTACACTAGTCATTCCCAGTCCACTATGTTCAGCAACTTTTTGCTACGTGCCAACAAATACTGTGCCTTGCAGCTCGGCACAACTTTTGCAATAGATACACCAGCACAAAACAGAATAATCTTGGTGGAGGTCAGAAATTTGTATTCATTTGATGTTATTTATTATGTCATCATGGATGCATGAATGTCATTATTCATACATGCTGTCTTTCTCTTTCTTTTGCTTAACCTAAAGCATAATCAGTAAATTTTCCATTGTAAAATACTGAAATATTACTTTTGCTATGGCATAGTTATTGTGACTTTATCCTTCTGCTAATGTTTTCATGTGTTGACTATGAATTTCTCATTTTGTCTTTTCAGGAATACCTTATGCATTTTATAAAGATCAGTCATCTCTTCATGAAATACTCAGGTATTTAGCCACTATCATTTTTTATTCTTATACTGCCATCACAGCCACTTTTACCATTACTGTTATCATCGCTAGTACATGATATCACTGTCATGATCATCAACCATGCCAACAAACAAAAGAAGTAATTTGATGTGCCATAAATTTAGCAACCTACAAATGGTTCAGTGTTGTATCTTGCCAGGAAATACCACTTCTGTGGACGCTGTCCCTTAGTTTTTGTGCTGAGTGATACATCTAGCAGTGGTTCTAGCATTCTTCGTCTCTTTCCAAAGCATATAATGGAGGAGCTTAAAATTGAAACCATCAGGTCAGTGTTGAAGATATACTTATTGTGAATTGTTGAATAGCTAGTGGTGTGTCATGGAGTGATAAACTTTGCAAGGAAAGAATTTGATGGCACAGTATAGTCACTGTTAAATGCAAAAACAGAAGATTTATGGCATGTTCATTAGACATGTAAAGTGATAACAGGGTCTGGTTTCTCCAACATCTGCCGGCATGTAGTTTGGTTATGGCATAAAGGTAGATTTGTTTAGCAACTTATTAGACTCATTTCATGTCTGAATTCGGCAGATAGTAAGATATGCATTGAATGGCTGCTATTAATTCATTTTGAAAACTTTGTATTTTGTGATATTATTTACATTGCATATAGCAACAATGTCTATGTATGCAATGAAGTTTAATCTTCTGTTACTGCAGCATGAATCCAGTTGCTCCTACCATGATGGTTAAAGTGTTGAACAGAATAATCAGCCAGGAAGCTAAGATGGTAAATACTAATTTACTGTTAAATTTTATTGTCAGTGTCTTTGAAGCTTCTTGGATATATGGTCAGAGATTTCCAACTCAGCATATCTAGCATATCGAGATTTTTTTTTAAAAGATTGCAATATGTATAAGTGTTAGTTTGAATTTCGTACATTTTAAAATTCTTTTTGTTTATTCTGTCCTTTTCTTTTTTTCTCCTTTTGTGTTCAGGGTAGCTCTTCAGTCCCATCTGCTCAAGTGGTGGAGTCAATTGCAATGTCAAGTGGTGGAGATGTCAGGGCGGCAGTTAACGCCTTGCAGTTTGCTTGTAGATGTGGTGAGTCACAATTTTTCTATGAAGCATAATGAGGAATATCTCAGTTATTTGTTTTTATCTGTCATCAGTACTTGTCTGCATTAATATGCCTGCTTGATCGTGTTTTCATAAACGACATTTATAGACATAAATGTAGAACATATTAAAACCAAACACAAAATGAAAATATTGCTGTTTTTGGTTTTTCTCTAAGAGATGCTTATTTTATTTGTTTAACAAGTGTGCATTTTTGTTTTTGTGTATCTGTCTCAAGAAAATGCTTGACAACTTTAGACCAACAAGTTGCCAGTTAATATCTCGTTAGGCCTAGCAACTGAAAAAAAAGGTTTTGGCAACCCAGCAGTTCCTTTAAAGAAGAATCAGTGGGCCACTTTATTTTTGCCTGTTTGCACTGTTGGCTATAAGACCTTTACCATGCCTCTTATGCATTTCATTACCCTGAGTTTATTAAAAAAAAAAAGTGTTTTACTTTACAGTAAATTATTTGTGGATTTTTTTTTTTGGGCCCCATTCATATATTCTCTTTTTATGATAGATACTGCAGACCTCAGTAAAATTAAATCCCTGCAGAAAGCATTAAAGAAGGAACCATCTGGATCAAAGAAGCGTCTTAAGTATGGAGGTTTATCTCAACGAGACAGTGAAAGCAATGAACAATCAGGTCAAACTGTGATTATTGGTGCCAAGGATACCACCTGTTTCCTTTTCCATGCATTGGGAAAAATTTTTTATTTTAAACGTAAGTAGATAACAGGCTTGATTTCCAGATCTTTTGTTATATTTCTGTGCTATAGATGTACAGATATTAACATTAGTCATTTGTTACTGTAACCAAAAATGTTTCTAGAATGGCTTACTCTGAATACTCTTGCTGAATACATTTCTTGGTGATTTTTTTTTAGCCTCTGCCATTAGTAGGCTTAGAGAAGATCTGTGGAAAATAGACAAGTATAAATAGCCATGGCCTTATTAAAAGATGGTGAAGTGACAGAAAGAACCTATTTGCAACAACAGTAGCTGTAGCATAGTGAAAGTGGAGACACAGAAAAACTCAGAGCTTAATCATATGAAAGTAGAGATAGTGGCCATGGGATGAGCACACTTTTCCTCTAAAAGGAAGAGCAGCTCTAACTGTGGTGATTCCAGATTTGCATGTTTTTACAGTATGTAGCTAAACTTTCAGAGTGCAAATTAGAATGTCTTGTGAATTTATGTGAAATCTGGGGAGCATAAGCAAGCAACACTAAACAAGATATAGATGAAAAACATGAAGCAGCTGGTGAGCATAAGTCAAAGAGAAGATGACACTCATTGGTAGTTAATTGCAATAAGCAATTTGCTGTACACCATATTAATTATGCCAACCATAGCAGCAATTAGAAAAGTCATTGGAAGTAAAGAGAAGTGAAAAAGAACTTGTACAAACTGAAACAATTTGACAAATATAGGTGCTGACCCACATGATGCTGCAAATCATCCTAGTCTACCAGCACATATAAAGCAGCATGAAAGAGATCCCTTGATGCTTATTCCAGAGGTAATGCAAACATTCATTTCTTTGTTTTGTTTTTTTTTCTTTTTAGTGTATTATGCTGTTAGAAAAGAGTACATGATTGGCACTAAAATATGTGTGAAAAAATAGCTGTCACCTTGCATGTTATTCATTTCTTAAAGTTTTAATATATATATTATGACACACTCAGGTTGATATGAAGGGCCATGAAGTTTAGCACAAAAGGTGCCATATGTGCAGGAAGTGGTTGAAAAGACTCAAGTCTCAGGGGACTACTTCAACACATTTTTGCACCAGAACTATCTAGAGTTCTTGTCAACAGTGGAAGATGTGGAGAGATTTTTGGAATATCTGAGTGATGCTGATACCTTGTCATCACAGTACACAGTAAGGTGTAACCTATAACTTCGCAAGTCATAGTTACATATTTAGGAAAGAAAATATGGTTTTCTTTTACTGTCTGACCTATTGAAATTATTTTGCTTGTATAAAGGCTCAGGAATCTTTCCGTGAATAGTATTATGTACAAAGTTGTGAATGCTGGTGCTTGTGTATGTGTGGACATGTGCATGCATGCATGCTTCTAATGGAAACTATGCTGTTAGCACATGAGAGTCAGATTTCTTGTCTTCACCTTTCTCACCAACATTGCAGACTCGAGGTGACCTCTTAGACTACTCTGTGTCAGTGGCAACAAGAGGCTTCATTCACTCAGACTCTGCTTGTTGTCACCATGGTGATAGCAGAAAAGGGTATGGTTGGCGCCCTCTACACAAATCTCAGTGGTTTTCTGTACAAAAGCAGGTTAGTTTGAATTACTGTACAGCACTGAAAGGATTGCTTATTTTAAATTGAAAAATACCCTAAAGATCAGCATGTGAAAAATATTGGAAAATGGAGATTGAAGAGTAACTTAAAGATTGCTTTCTGTTTTCAGTGTACAGCATTTATATGGACGTTAGAATCTGAGAGAAGTACGGGAAAAAATGTTATTTCTGTTATTTTAAACTACTGAATTGGTTTATTTTGTATTTTTCAGTCAGATCTGAGTAGAAGCACAGCTGTCACATTATTTCAAGGTCAGGATTTATTTATTTACTTTTTAAAAATCTATTAAGGAAGAGAAAGGCAATTTATTTTCCTGACCTGAAATACCAAGCTGTATGTAGTATCCCAGCAAGAACAGTCTCTTCCACAAATTTTCCACGTGCAAGATTAGAATAATTCTCCTTTGGTGCGTGGCATTACGACAGAGCATCTGTTATGAATCTATAGTTTAGGCTGAAGAATCCAGAAAAACTTCCATAATGAGCGAAGACTTTTTTTGCACTTTTTCTTTTTCCAGTTCTAATGTTTAATAGTTTATTTTTCTGCTGCAAAGAGTTGCATGTAAATTGTTTTTGATTTTTGTGAAGGCTATCACTGGGATCCTGAAATCCTGCTGACTGAGCTTGTGCCATTCATTGGCTTGATCAACCCAACACTACATGATCCAGGTATCCTGATTTCTATGTGGATGCGGTCTGTATTTCTTCACATTTATGTGACATTAATGGATTGTATAGTTAAAATGACAGATTAGAATTCTTTTTATCTGTTATGTATGTTTTGCTTCAAATCTACATTTGTGTGCCTTTGCACATATGCATATCATATTATCATTTGATTATTCTTTAGCTGTTTTTTTTATTACATTGTTTTGTGATAATTAGATAACTGGGCCTTGAACATTCCATTGTGCCCATCACTAATCTGAATGTAGTTCATCCATAGTATTTCTTAATACTTCTCTTCAGGTCAAATTTCTTTCGTTCAAGACCTTTGCCACTTCTCCAAACCAAACCTTGTTTTCAGGTTAAGTTCTGATTGAAATGGAACTGAGATATGCACAATTTATACAGAATATGTGAGAAAATGAAATGTATTCGCTTGTTAGTCTTGGAGTTTTTTTTGAGATATTAAACCTTAAAATGTTTTCTGTGATAATGATGTTTCAAGCTTGGAAACTTTTGTGCGCAAATGTTTAGAATAAATGCACAATGTTAAACAAAGTTTTTTTTTCTCAGTTTGATTGTCAACAGAAGAATACTAGCTTTAATAGTTCGAGGCACGAGGTCACTTTTATACCTTTCACACGTGATACTTTTTAACAACACTATTAATTACAGTCACTGAAGACTAATGTTCCACTGATGCAAGAACATATATAACTATTTTCCACGAATATCTAAATCGCCCCCACTACGGGACAGACGTTGAAAACAAAATCGGGCAGCCTCTTGGGGACGAGCGACCACACCCTTTTCTTCCTGTCTTGCTACTCTTGGGTTAGCAAGTTCCTTATTCTGACGCTAGTGGCTCCTAGTCGGTTACTAGGGCCATATATTCCAAATCATATTCTCTAATTCAAATACTGTATGACATCTGTCAAGCCTATCACTCCGTGGCACTAGTCAGACCCAAACACTCCCAGCCCCAACACTTCTGCCTATATCTTCCGTGTTATCGTGGAATTGTGTGGTGTTAGGGATACTTAAAAAAATCTATACTTTCGTTTTACAGGACTTATTCAAAACTTTTATATCTAGTTGTGATTTTGTGACTGGTTACAGATCAGGACTAGAAAGGCTCGATGAGAAAGAAATTTTGGAAGGGGAAGAAGAATGCAGTGAGGTGAGAGTGCCAGACATTGAGCAGAAAAACGAAGCTAACACAGCCTCTGCACTAAGCACGGACACTGAAGCAGATTCAGGTGACACTCTGCCTGGCAGTCAGACCAAACATAAATGCTGTGCCCGTTGAGTCAGATGATGAGGGGGAACTCATTATTGAGGACTTTGATGACTGAGACACAATGAATCAAATATTAATGGAGAGAGATGTTAAATAAATGTTCGTGCCCAACCTGTTCCAAACAGTGGAGCATTTGGTGAGATCACCGTTAACATCATTAAGCTATGTGTTCATTTCTGAAATCATCAGTTTTCAATGGACTTGAGCTTCTTTTTTTTCCATTTTGAGTCAGTATTTTATGTGTTTTAAGAACAAAATAATGTGACATTGCTGTTTTAATTTTGAGATGGAACATTTAGAACGCCATGAATTTCAATGACTGGACGGTTGTACAAGTGCCTTAAATCAAATAGTTGCTATGCAACCTTACTGCATGCTCTTAATTGCAGGGTATGTGGGAACCAGGCTTGCATTTTGGTTGTACTGTGTAAGAAAAGAAAAAAAAAAAAAAGAAATCAAATCAAACTTTAGATTGCTTTGAACCCACTGCAATTTGTGTGTATGTGTGAGGGTTTAAGTGGGTAAGAGTTGTGTAACACCTTGCTGACTGTCATCAGTGATGTGTAAACCCTCTAAAAGAAGATGAAAGGTGGGGGGGGGGATAAAGGTGAAAGAGAGGGGGTTGCTGTCCGGTCCCGAAAAGAAGAGACCTGCGAAAGCCTTGCGAGCAGCTGACGCGTGACGAGAGCGCCGCGGGTCAGGGCCCTTGGGCTCGCGAGACGGATAGGGTCACACAAGGACGAGGTGAAATGCCGCTTGATTCCCTCCATCCACGCGCGCACACCCAACGACAGGCCAGCCCAGCACGGGAGGTTTAGTACGAAGACAGCCAAATAATCGCCGACACGCGACAGTCGTGGCTATTTAGTATACAGATACCTCCTGTTGATGCTAGCACATGTACCAAAAACCTAATAAACCCAAATGAATTTTTGCCAGCCAAAACCTTTTTCATTTTCTCATCATTTGAAAAACACGAAAGGACAATGTTAGACACTTGTAGGCTTGAACTGTACACAAAGGTACACATCAATGTCGACGATTTTTTTTTAATTGTATGAGCCGACATGGTCGAAGAAAGCTGCATGAATTGTAAATTTCTCCCTCCTTCTTCTTTCCCCCCAAAAAAGTTTTGCTGGCTGCAAGGCGACATGTCTGAGTGATATAGCAGTGCTGCTTTTCCCGCCATCCACAGAACCGATTTCTGTTTGTCGAAAGGTGACAGGTTCTAACAGTCACTGCCTACAGCCTCGAGAATGGGAGAAGCACCACTGCCGCTGGACGGCGGCTCTCGTATCTTGCACAGCAGCTTCCAGAAACCTCTTCGACACCCTCTCCCATAATTTAATAAAGATTACTGATCAATGCATTAAGTTTGTGTGGGTTGACTGTGTGTTGAAAAATGCTTGATGCTTATTTATTATGAGATGATCCTTTTATTATTGTGAGAAGAATGGAATCTGTGCGTGACCTTTGAGACCTACAACACGAAAGTAGCAAGACACCAGCACAGAAAGGTAGGTGTAGGCGCCAGAGGTTTCTCTACACCACTGACCTGAGTAGATACATAGCAGTAGAAGCTAGGCACAAGAGGTCTCTACATCACCGATCTGTGTTTAAATGCAGCTGTGGGCGCTACAGGTCTTTACACCACTGAGTCACTGACCTGAGTAAAATCATACCCGGGAGCTACAATAACAATCAGCCTCGAGGAAACAGAAATTAAAAAGAGTGAAACTAGACTGGTGCTTATACATTAAACGGCTAAACGGACTCTACTTCAGTCCGGTTGCAGCAGCTGTAGGTGATGCTATGACCCGGATAGTCTAGTCCGGTTACAGGGCATTCGAGACGGAATTTTCGGTAGCGGAATTGTTCGCTCCAGTCACACGAGACTCACTTGTTCTTGTTGACCCCTGGGAGCAACTTGCTGGTGGAGCCGATAACCTATGAACTTCGTACAGCGACACATGCGCCCGCTGAAGACACAAAAGGGTTAATTGTCGCAAGTTATCAGGCGCATGCTCTGCGGTATGCAGGACACAGGTTACATTCTTGACCAACCTGTCAGAGGCCGGCAGGCTCGACATGAATCACAGAACTTGCGTCTTATGACTAAACAAAGGGGACAAATGTGTATATCTATATAAAACAGTTCTGAAAGCTCTGGTGGAGTGACATTGACCCATTGTATTTGACCCCTTTCATGAGTGGCATCAAAACAAGACCAGGTGTCCTCATTATTTCACTACTAATGAAACTCCGAGCAGCGAGGGAGGCCTTGGCTCACTCTAGTGCCTGCACCCACCCACCCCGGGGGAAGTGTAAGAGAACAACAGCTTACCAAACAGAGGGTGGGTGGTTGGTAGACAAACGCCCGCACCAAGCAAGATTTCTGTGTCAAGGTGCGTGGCCGCACATTGCAGAGTAAATAAAGTCGACGCAAGCAAAGGCACTGTACACGCCCTCGTATGACGAGGTTGGTCGCAGCGAGCGCAGACGACACTTTTACGACATTCGTATCCGGATCTCGGCTGTATCGTTACTTGCCTTTAGTTCTGGGCCGCTCTCACTCCTTGTTGGAGTACCAGAAGTACCAGCAGGCCATACAGACCGCTAGTCAGCAAGTCAGCAGTCAAATTACGACATACCAGCAGTGTGCAGCTGTTGTACACGACTACTTTCATCGCTGTGTCGTCTGCTGCGTCGCTACATCACTCAGGTATGTGTCCATGCATTTTCTTAAAAAAAAAAAAAAAAACAAAAACCACAACTGAATATCCGTGATTTCGCCACTCCTGATCGTCTGCTTCTGCTTACCAGTTGTAAATTCGGTCAACAACACGAACGCGAAGGAGAGAGAGAAAGAGCGCGCGTGCATGTATAAGCCGTGAAGCCGCCCCGGCGCTGGGTAAGGCACTCGACAACATTTTGTATACATCAATTAAAACAGGGAATGAAAATCCTCTAAACAGGATAGGTCGTCTGAAAAACAATTTTTTTTTGGTCGAAACTGGATCGAAATCGTCTTAATTATCGCCCCAGTAGAAGATGTGACAGAAAATGTTCTTTTGACCGAAACTGAAAAAAAGCAAACTTTGGTACTGATGGTTACACTAACTCTAGACCGTTTGTTTTTTTCACTTGACATAGGCAGGTCGTGTGCTACGAGCGAAATCTTTGCGAATCTGTTAGAAAAATGACAAATGAATGATGAGGGAGGTACTAAGAGCAGGCAGCAGAAAGCTAGCGACGATTTGTTTCCCAGGGTCAGCGCAAGGGATTATAGGGATTCCATGTCAGTACACACCCGGGAGCAGCGACAACAAGAATTACTATCTAATGTGTAAAGAGTGCCGATTGTATTTCACTCTTAAGATATGGACAAACTCTCTGATGTCTGTTGGCGAAGATGGGGTCTTGACCAGGGAGGGGAAGGGGTAACGATCCATCCCTCTTTTATTTCGTCCCTTTTATCGCTTCCAGGTCACTGGGCTGTACAGGCTGGCTGTATACACTGTGCATGATCTTCCACCATTGAGGACCCAGTGAAGACCTTTGTCAACTTTATATTTATATAATTGCTTTGCTCTGGTGACTCCCTTGCCACACCTCTTTCCAACAAAGGCAGCCTACTGGCTGTGATGATGTAGTAGTAACAGAGGGTGCACTCCTTTGGTAGTAAGCCTGTTTATTCTAATCTTGCTTCCATCTTTTCATCTCTGATTTCGTACGTAAATGCCGGGTGGGATCATTCTTCCTTGATGGCAAGTTTATCTCTGATCATAATCTACTACTGTCACAGGTGGCACCCCTACTACACTCGACCTCACTACTCAGCTGCTCTTGACACAGAATGTAAATAAAATGAAATGAATGCCTGATCGTTTTAAACGATGGAGACAGATATTTCGGGCATCTTCTAATTTTGTTTTCCGCTTTGTGAACAATGAGAGCCAGCAGTCGATTTCTAAAATTGTCGCGAGCACTGTCCACTGTGTCCGATTTTTTTTTTCTACACAAAATGTTTTAGAAAAACGTTTTAAAGAATTCATTATAATAACATCATCAGTAGCAACAACAACAGCAGAAACAGCAAAAATAATAGTAGCAAAGACACCAGTGTGAAGTGTGCTTGCCTTGATATGGTGTGACCTGTGTGCACCGAGTATGTCTGTAGACCGGAACAAGCAGGGTGAGATAAGGTTAAAGCGCTGTTGTTGATTTCCTGTATAATGTTAGGAGTCAATCATTTTTCTGCTAAAATGATGCATAATCACAGCTTTATTTGCAGCCGACTATAGACATTTAGGCAGGAAAATTGCTGTAATGGTTCTTTTATAAGCCGGCTATGCAGTCAACACGTCGCTTAGCACTAGGGAAGTATAATGGCCGTGGAGAGAGAGAAAGAGAGAGGAAAAAGGAACACGGGCCTCATGCACTTGACCCAGGTTGCCTCACATTTCAGGACAGCCACACATTTCAGGACAGGTACATATTTCAGGACAGGCGGTTATATTTTTAACACCTACCGAGAGTGGCGTGAGTGGCTAAAGATGGATCTCAGTGCAAGCCACAGGTAGACAGCTAACGTGGAAATACCGTGCACATCGATCACAGTCCGCAACAACAACAAACAACAGCAAACAAACAAACAACAACAAATATTTTGAAAGTTTTATAAAATATTGTAGACTTTCTGTCTCACACTCTGTTAAACTCTCCCCCCATTTCTCTGCGCGTGTGTCTGCTTTTTGTTATTTATATATTGATGAGCAAACATTGTCTCAAAGATCAACGACACACTGTAGATGAATTTTGTCTAAGAAATATCCATCAAATACTACAAAAAGTAATGTAATATCTGGTTCTCTAAATTTGAATTTAATAATAGCCTTAGTATTTCCTGTTTTTATTTTTAAAAATGAAAGTTAAAGAAGCTGTTTTTAGTTCTCTGCAAAGTACGTCCATTGCAGAATGTGAGGATTGTTTGTGTTGGCAATCAGAATCATGGCGATTGTGGAAATTTCTGCTAATACTGTTAATGCTGATGGTGATGATGATCCAACATCATTATGGTGTTGATGGCAATGGTGTTCTGTGTTGGTTAAATCCAGACCATGAAGCTCAGCCGCGGGAGACTGGCGATCATCATCATCGTCGGCATAATCGTCTTGGTTGCTATTATCACCCCCATCGCTTACTTCGCTTCGAGAAGCAGCAATAAGACAGACGACAAGCCGGCTGAGACAGGGACTGAGACTGAGAGGTTGGACTGTTACCCCGAGGCCCGCAGCCCAGCCGTGGTGCTGACCAGAGAGGTCTGCGAGCTGCGCGGGTGCGTGTTCGACTCCAGCGCCCTGTCGGGAGGCGGGGTGGCTTGCTACTACCCCAAGTCAGGTGGACTCCGCTACCAGGTGGAGAGCCGTGAGAACCTGCCGAACGGCTTCAAGGTGCAGCTTAGAAGACTCGGGCCATCGCCTTTCAGTCAGGACTTCCGGAAGCCATCTCTAGAGGTTCAAAAGCTCAGCAACGTCCTGCTCAGATTTACTGTAAGAACATTATCTCCCCCTTTTTCCTTGCTTTTCTTTTTTCTGCACCTTTGCAACAGCGTTAGAAAAGTACCATGATAGAACTATTATTCAAAACACTTTCTGAATACATTTTCGGAGAGTCTTCCAAAATCTCACCCACACTAATTTTTAGCAGAAAAAAACAAATATTTCGATAAGCTATATTTAAAACATAACTGGCAGTAGTATAGTGATTCTGCTACATATTGTCAAATCATCGTTCTTCTTAATCCCCTCCCCGCTCTCTTGCTCCATTCCATTTCGTCTGTAGGAGAGAAAACACACCAACGTACATTAGTTTCAGAGGTTTTCGTCTGTTTGTTGAGCACACCACAGTAAATCATGTCAGGGCGTTCCCACAGTTTTATTTTGAAAGCTTCGGCGCAGATTCTTCTCTTGTCCCTCTCACATGAGGGGCCAATCGTTATCAAGTCTCCTCGTGAAAGGTGAGATCAAATAGGTGTAATCACAATAGAAAATCCGTGGAAGAGCTGCTAAAATTTAGTGGCTACAGTGGAACCCACAATTAAAAAACCATCTACCTGAACATATTGCCATACCATCACATGTCCACATTTCACGGGCTCAGAAGCAATGGCCGCCACACAAAGACTTTTCAGAAGCATCATCATATATTTGAAAATATGCGTCCGATGAAAAAAGTCCCGAAGGTGATAACCTGCGATATATTATATATGAGAAAGTAAAAGTCTTACTGTTATGCTCACAGCTCTCCACTAATAAAAATAGTGCTAGTAAATTATTGTCGGGCCATTTCAAAGCTACTATCCCTTTATAAAGCTGTCAACATCTGGTCACCGAGGGCAGACTATGAAAGTAGGGCACTTAGATAGCGCCTACCGATGTCTAGCAGACTTCTCAGTAAATTACATGTTGTCAAGGGTATAGAAAATAGCTACAACACACGCCCATGGACTTTCTGTCAAGTTTTATTGTAAAGATTTACACATGAGAGAGAATTTACCGCACGTCTGTCCCTTAGAGACAGCATATACAGCACATAACATATATAATATATAACGTATAACATCCAGTTGTACGAAGAAAAAAAAAAACCCCATAGGTTTGGAGACAGTTTTATGCACGTTCATTCTTTCTTTCTATCGAGCATATCGTGTTTGTACTTTATTGATTGTACTTTGTACCGTACAAAATAAAGATCTGGTACAACGACTCGAATATAACACCAATTCCACAGTATATTAACAGACATCTGTTAGGAACTAAAGGTACTGAGGTCGTTTTGCAGTCGTCACTACAGCTTTTTGTGTCCGTTCCACTTTCAGTTTGACGATGACTATGCCACTCCGAAACGGTACCGCGTGCCCCTGGACTTGACCTTACCAGCAACCGGAGCAGACAACCCTCTGTATGATGTCGCAGTGAGCAGCACTAACAACCTGGCCCTTAAAATCACCCGAAAATCAACAGGGAAAGTAATGTAAGTGTTCATTTCCACTTCATTTCATTTCTGTAAAAGTGATGAGACACTGATTTACTGAATCATACTCTATGGGTTAGATAGTCGATTGGAAGTCACGTTGAAATTCTGCGAAATTATTTTGAGATTCTAATAGAGCGGTTTAAAAAAATCATCATCGTCCTCAACGTTTTTATAACATCATATACTTTGTTATATCAATATTTTGCCTTTGCCAGTCACTCTTAGTTGCAAATAAAAAAAAATTCAGTGTGTTTACTTATGAACTTCAGTTACTGTCTGTTTCTAGTTTTGACACGGAGGTGGGAGGTTTAGTTCTGTCTGATCAGTTCCTGCAAATAACGACCCGACTACCTTCGAGAAACATCTACGGCCTGGGCGAGAACGTGCATGATACTTTCCGCCATCAGCTGAACTTGTCTTGGCCGGCCTTCGCCCGCGACCAGCCAGCCGGTGTAAGTCGATCTAAAGGTCCAGAAGAACATTCCTTACATGTAGAATATTCCCCCTTTTTTCTTCCTCCCATCATTTTCTCTTGTGTTTGTGTATGGTAAGCATCGGTGCAGCTTTGTTTCAAGCTTCAGCTATCGTTACACCTGATCACTGAGCTGGTCCTCGGGATTTTTAAATCCGGGTACTGTGGATTTCTTCCCCTTCATCACTCACGTCCATCTTTCACAGAGTACAAAGTCACCTATAGGTACAAGTGTTAGCCTGTTAAGTAAACCAACATTTAAAATATTGTCCTCATTTTTGGCATAAGATACAAAGTATATGTACACAAAACCAGAATGAAGCTTAGACGTGAATATGCATTCATTTTCCCCTCTTAAACCTGAAGACTGTATCTCAACAAAATGTTCTGCTCCATGGTGCATTAATGAAGGTAATACAGTATGTGGCAATATTTATTTAAAGAATTACATGTATAGAAAGGGGAATTCTTTCAAATGACTGGGTTGAGTGCATTGAAAGATTGTATTTCCAGACGGGAATGCTCCTTTTCCCTCCCTATAAATCTCCACAGTTGTCGATGTGGTGGCCCAAAACTTACCCATGCACCAAAAAGAAGCTCAAACCCCTAACATCACGAAAGTACACCACAAGATTACATTATCCAGGCAACGGCCAATGAGAAAGCCCCGGTATTTAGGAATATCTGTGGAAATTTGCGATATCTCGGTGACTAATTGTTTGGAGCATGTTCCTGTCATAATTTACACACTTGTGTCAAAGACTACCTTTTTGCTTATGTATGTGTTAGTGAGAACGGGAGTGGTTCATTTAAATTAGGAAAATAGTACCCTGTCCTGAGCTCAACCCAGTGACATGAAAATATTTCGCACTCTTGCCAACCCTGAGAGTTTATTATATAGCTTTTAATAATTTACAGCCCTCTCCTGATTTTAGGGACACCTGAACCATTATGGAGTGCACCCATTCTACACCTGCCTTGAGGATGAGAATGGAAATACACATGGAGTGTTCATGCTTAACAGCAATGCACAAGGTTTGTTTGATTTTGAGAAGGACGAAGACTTCAGTGCCTTTATACCAACCTTCTTGGTGACTCACCCAAACTCGTCTACTTCTTGAACTCCTTTATGCACATTACAGTTTGTCTACCTAAACCACAACATACATAGAAACTGAAACGAAAAGTTAGCAGAAAATGACATCTTTTGTGCGGGAAAGACTTAAAAAGTACTGCAAAATATCCAGCTTTCTTTTAGCAAAATGGGAGAATGAACTTTTTGTCAAAATTCTCTGAAAACATGACCAAAACTCTGTAGGTCACAAAGACTAAATCATGAAACAAATTCGACAGCTCGTATACTTTCATGCCTTACTTTGATGTCATGTAACTTATTTAATAATATTGTTTAGTGAACTGTAATCGTGAATTTTCAAAAAGATCCACAAAGCAGGTCAGAAAAATATAGCTAATTCTCCAATTCTGATTTTTTATTCTTCATTCATTTAAATGTTTAAAACAAATGTTATTGGTTCCAGGAGGCAAAATAATCTCTCGGTTTTCAGTGGAAGGGAAAGACGCAGCCACCATGGAAATAATGATGTTAAAATGAAACATTTTCGTGATTTGTTGACAGAATATGCGTTTACACCGGATCCGACCATAACTTTCCGTACACTGGGTGGTGTTCTGGACTTCTTTGTCTTTCTGGGACCTTCCTCTGAGAATGTGGTGCAGCAGTACACTGGGGTAATGTCACGTGTGTTAAAAGTTCGTTAACTTTGATATGGACCCTTTAAACGTGTTTTGACAATCATTTCAATTCTTCCATCCAATAATCTTTTAGCAGCATCCACTCAGCTAGAAACATCTTTCATTTCAGCTTATCGGACGGCCTGTCTTTCCTCCTTACTGGGCCCTGGGCTTTCAACTCTGTCGCTATGGTTACGACAGTCTCCAGAACCTTCAACGTGCGGTCAACGAAACGCTATACTATAATATTCCTTTGGTAAGAAGCAGATGACTAAAACAAAAATTTTAATCCAAGCATCAGCCCGTCAGATTAAACAGTACATGAATTATACAGCCTTTGTGATATGAAGCGGCCTAAAAAACTTTATTAAATGCAGGCAGTTTTTAAAAGTAAACGGAAAGACCATAATGCATCATCAGCCTAGTACATGTCTTGTAACCATCGTGTAACCATTGTGTACTCAATTATGTGGAATCATTATTTTCAGGATGTGCAATATGCAGACATCGATCATATGGAGGAGCAAAGGATTTTCACTGTCGACAGTAAGAACTTTGGTGGGCTAAACCGGTACTTTGAGAGTCTAAGAGCTGGTGGGATGCATACCATAATTATTCTGGTGAGTGGTTGCTTCTAAAATTACAGCTTCAAGAATTAATTTATCATCCGGTCAGTAATTTCCCCATTAACTCCACTTGATAAATATTTGGATTGATTGGAAGTGATTAAAGTGATGTAAGATGCTTCACAGGCGCTTGGAAAAACTAGATAACAAATTAAAGCTGCATTTTCAATTATTGACAAACCTAAAATACTTTATTAATTATAAATTGTACCACAGATAATTACTAGAAATGAACACGAACAATTTCCACGGAAGTCATAAAACCTTTGAGAAATACCTGTGACTGTTTGCTGACACACGTGCAAACGCTAATTTCCCCTTAGAGCAGGTTCAGAAGACAAGAAGGTTATGAGAAGTCAGCAACAATTTAAAAAAACCAGTTCGTATATTTTGTTCATCTTCATCATTTTGTTCATCTTCATCTTTGTACAGGACCCATGCGTGATCACTAATGTCACCAACTATGAACCTTACGAGAGGATGAAACAAGTTCGGGCCAACATCGTGTGGCCGTCTGACTTCACAGTGCCAGCCAACAGTTCTGATGAGGACGGGTCGATCCTGGGATACGTATGTCCTTTCTGGTTTCTTTATTCAGCCTGCACTCGGTTCATTTCTTTAAGGCTTAAGCTTCCAACTTATCCATTTTATCCTCAAAAAGTCAGGATTGAAGACTGAACAGCAGGGACATACTGTAGCTCGAAAAGGAGGTTTTTCTGAAGCCTTCGAGGACAATCGATGTTGTGTTTTGAAACAAAAGTAAGAAGTTGTAACACTTCAGCTGGTTATTCACCTATCCTCTCAAACCCCATACAAACACACGTAGGAGGTGTTTAAACCTTGTATTCTAAGATCTCTTGCATTTCATCTGTAGGTCTGGCCAGTGGGTAAGGTCGTGTTTCCTGACTTCTTCAAGAATCACACACGGCAAGTCTGGAAAGAACTCATTGTTAACCATCGAAATGTCCTGGTCTTCGATGGCCTGTGGATTGTAAGAAGTCTATTTATTTTACGGTGTGAAAGAAGTGTTATTTCTTCTCCAACTTTGTCAAAAATCTCAGTCCAGGCGGCACCTTATTCTTAAGATTCACCAAACGTCTCTAACAAGTCAGGAAAAGCGCTGAAGTCAGCCCTTAAGCTTGTTTAATAATAAAATAATTTTCGAGATAGCTATCTAAATCACTTTACACCATCCTTGATATAAGTACATGTTTATAAGTGTCAAAAAGTCGTGACAGTGTACTTTAAAGATAGGTACTTCAGGAACGCAATACTAATAAGGTATTAAAGTACATATCTTATTAACTTCTTTTAAACATGAATGGCTATGCCTTTATTAAAATAATCTGAAGAACATAGGCAAAGGAATCTTTTGTGTAGCTCACAGCAGCTTTGAGCCTATTTCCTTTTATACCACTGAGACCTATAGAGAACCAGAACATCAGTGTAATATTTTCACACTGCAGGATATGAACGAACCGGCAAACTTCGGGACGAACGAAGAAAGACCGTGGAACTGGCCGGAATATGCAAAACCATATTGGAGCCTTCACTGTGGGAACAATACATGGGATGATCCCCCTTACAGGCCTTGTGAGTAAGCCCTTGTCCTTTTTAAGTAATACTGCATCAGGTTTTGAGCCTCAAAGCAACATTGGAAGCTCGTAGAAAATGCTGAAAATGAAGTTTCTCTAGTCGAAATTCATAGCGAAATTGTTTCACGCGTTCCAATTTTTTTTAATTTCTGGAAAATTTCTCTACTGTTTCCGGTGACAGTGGCAGCATACGCATATGACAGCAAGGACAGGCGGGCTCTGCTGTCGGACAAGACTCTGTGCATGAACGCCGTGCAAGGAGAACGTGGGGAGTTCAGGCACTACGATGTCCACAGCCTGTACGGCTGGTCGCAGACCGCCCCCACACTCGAGTGCGTAAGGGGGTCAAAGTTCACACCTAGCAACTGAGTAACATTCACTCTGAGACTGTTTGGCTAACGTATGTGGTGCTTTGGTTGGTCAAAAAAAGAAAAAAAAAAAAAAAAAAGAAAAAACCAAAAAAAAAAAAAAAAAAAAAAAAAAAAAAAAAAAAAAAAAAAAAAACAACAAAAAAAGAACCAACAAAAACCCCCAAAAAACCAACACACACACACACACACTCTATAGGCGAAGATATTATATGCATAAAGCTGTGTGCTACAAATACTACATATATTTTAAAGAATTCAACATTTATAAGATCAAAGAGTATAAGACTAAGTGCACGACCGAGAAACTGCATAAAATTATCCGTTACTCATCTTCGAAATTGTATGGAGGAGCCTATTAGTCATGTGTTGTAATAATAAGTGTAATAATATTTGACGAACTCAAGTATCAACTGTCCTTCAGTGCCGCGAGAGCAGCAACTGGAGAAAGAAGTATTGTGATCTCGAGATCGACTTTCCCCGGAAGTGGAAAACACGCAGGTCACTGGCTGGGAGACAACACCAGCGCCTGGAAGCACCTCAGAGACTCGATCATTGGTTAGTGAGGATCAAGTCGTTGACATTAGAATATCAAGATGTCAGTTTCTGATAAAGTTTGTCCAGTCTGTCCCTGATAAAACCTCAGCAAGTTGAAAAGGTCGCGATGAATATTATGCACGTGGGAGTTGAAAACTTTGAACATCATTGCAAGCAATGAATTGCAAAAGCTGGAAGTTTATTTAATGTAACAATAACAATAACAAAATAACAATAACAACAGACTTTATTAATCCCAACGGGCAATTTAAACATGGGAGCTGTGCCCTGTGTCCAAAATATATGTATATGGAGAAAAAACACACACACACACATGCACACCTACCCATCACACACACACACACACCGCTGATAGTATCATGAAATATAATGAATGCACTTAAAAAAATGGAAGCATTAAAATTTGTTTCAGGAATGATGGAATTCAATCTTTTCGGAATGCCTTATGTGAGTACCTTTTGAATTAAGTATCGAAAGTATCAAGTTTTTAACACTTTTTTAATGTCTAGGGTGGAAAACAGAAAACATATTGCATTATAAGGACTTTCTTGTTATGAATCGCTCTCAAACTTTCCTTTGTATTAAACGCTTGTTCAAAGTTATGGCAGCACTGTTGGTAATCACATTTGTTTTATATAAAATATTTTTTTTAGTTTAGGCTTTGTGGTTTCCGTGCGGTGGTACTAGGAGTGATGATGTGATAACATCTCTGTATTTGATAACAAATAATTACACAATAACAACATGAATTCCATAATTTATAGTTTGATCTTTTAATTTATAATTTGTCCTAGAAATACAGCCTAGAGAGTCTGACAATAAAAGGGCGAAATGATTTGAACAGGGTGACAAAAGTGAAAGCAACTTGTTATATCTAACAGATCGGAGCGGACATTTGTGGATTTTTCGAGAACACTACCTACGAGCTCTGCCACAGGTGGATGCAGCTGGGCGCCTTTTATCCCTTTTGCCGAAACCACAATGGCAAAGGTTACATAGTGAGTTTTCGTTGGTCCAAATCATTTATAAAACATGAACTAAAATAAATGAATGAAATGGAAAGTTCCTCAGAACTTACACTAGATAATAAACAATGTTTACATTTGTCAATCTCTACTTTGACAGATAATTTTTTAAAAGTGGTGTCAGTTTATTTAGTGTTAGACCAAGCAGCATGATGCAGCTGAGACTGCTGACACCGTGTTCAACTGCTATTTTGGCAATAAAATTCTAAGATGGCTCCTTATCTTTATTTCTAACAAGTTTAAGACAGTAGCAGGGATTCGATACAACAACAACAACAACAACAACAACAACAACAACAACGACGACGACGACGACGACGACAGCAGCAATAATAAAACATTTGATCGCTCTGTTCATAGTGATTGTTTGGAGAACCGGATGACAAAGATGGCGTTTGAAAGTAACTTTTATCCATGATCCTTTCAAAATACACCATTCCAAACCTATGTGTACAGGAACAACACCCAGGTGTTTTTGGCCAGAGTTTGCTCAGGCCTCACGGGAGATTTTGGAGACCCGCTACTGGCTGCTGCCTTACCTGTACACACTCTTCCACCAGGCTCACAGTGAAGGCGGAACTGTTGTCCGACCACTGCATCATGAGTAGGACAGAACTGTCTTTGACATACAAGCATGTGCCTAAGCTTTAATTTTATTTATTTATTATTTTAAAAGAGTTTTCACTTCAGCTCTTTTACACATGACTTTTGACCTGTTCCGAAGACATCACACGGTGTTTAAAGACATGTAGATGTAAAATGCTGAAATAAATGAATGGTGTTGACATGTATAAGTTTTGAACAGTTGAACTCGAGATATGAGACAGGTCCTGACTGAAATTGTGTGTTCTTTAAGGTTCTCGACAGATCCAGAGACATATGGGATTGACAGACAGTTCATGTTGGGCCCAGCTCTGCTGATCTCCCCTATATTGGAAGAGGTACAGTGATTGTATGAAACACAGATGAGCTGCATCATTTCACCATATTATTAATATGGGCTTACTGCTTACCCAAGTGAACAATAACATATTAAATAAACACCAGTGTTAGCTCGACAGGTGTTAACATACAGACATTTTTTTTCAGGGTCAGCAGCAGCTTAGTTACTATCTACCAAAAGGAAGATGGTATTCCTTTTATGATGTAAGTATTTATAAAAAATTATCCAGTTACTCTAAAGATATTGCAAGACAGATTAAATACAGGCATTATATAAACATGCATTTTACTGCTTTTGATTGCAATAGTTCTTTGCGTAAAACAGTAGATAGTTCTAAAACAGAAAAATTTCAAAATAAAAGATTTCATGTACACGTCAGGAACGAACGTACAGACCCTACTTAAATTATATTTCAATGAGTTAGGAATGAATCATTTAAAACCTAAAGCGGAATCATCACATTTAATTAAGCAATGAACATGTTACACTTATATATAATTATTTATAATACATATAACTTCTAGTATGTCACTTGCCTATGGTGTTAAAGTATTTTAAGGTTTGTTTCGACTTACGTGTGAAGGACTGCTTTCACGAGAAGACATATTCATTAAAATGTTTGTTTACTATATTGCCGGCTAACAGAAGCAATTGAAAGTCGGGCCCTCGAGACAGACTATTTCAGTCAGCCTGATGTCAAAGCCAGAATTGCACATGCGTGGAGGCCACGTGCTGGTCTTGCAAGGACCCGCCAATAATACAGAATTTAGGTCTGGCATAAGTATTCCCCTCATTAATATTTCTGTTAATTAGAACACGAAAGTATTAACATAAAAGTACCTTTTGAAGATTATGGTTTCTCGAGATACATTTTTTAAAAAAAATTGTGTTGACTAATTCCACACTAGTTCTTAAAATACGACTTTTGCTTTCTTCACCACTATATTTGTTTCATGTATACTAGTAAATAAGTCCCCTGCAGATAAAAGTTTCCATATTGAATTCTTAGACTTACACTGAAAGGTTGTTACATTTGAAACTGAGCCTTGGTTAGAAGTGTTGAATTCTGGGATTGTGTCTTTTCTTCAGCCGCAAGAATGAGTTTTACATCAGAGTAATGTTAAATGCTCTGGACACAGATGGTGGAGCAGCAAGTGGTAATCTCTTCTGGGATGATGGGAAGTCTGTTGGTGAGTACGATCAGCGTCTAAAGTGTGCAGAACTTTGTTCGTCCATAAATAAATGAAAAACAATTAATAATATGTTAACTTATTAAAGTAATTTATGCGTTTATTACTACATTCATACAAATGAAACAAAATACAAAAAGTAATACATAAACATATAAACAGCTTCCTACCACCAACAACAAATCCTTCCGACTATGAAATTTATTTTGGAAAGGTGTAGTTAGTATGAATAACATATACATTGTAATCCCAGAAACCAAACAAATGTGCTGAAATATTGTTTTCAGATACATACGAAAGCGGAAAGTACTTCTCGGCAACTTATCTTGCGGCAAACGTAAGCAGTGATTTCCATTTCAAATGATAAGAAGGCTGATTTAATCTCGTTGTTTTCTTTCATTTCTTATCTTTTTCTATTTTATTGTTACTTTCTTTCTATTACTTTATTGTTGTTTTCATCAACAAACAGTTCTCTAAACATGAATAAAACTAACTACTTCGGTCTGCTAACTTTAATTAGAGTAAAGGTACAGGTGACGAAAGATGGCTAACTGTAGGTATAATGAATTCTGAGCTTGCTGACCTTTTCTGGGTTACATAAATTAAATGAAGAGCTATCAACTCGATACTCTGTTGACAGAAAACGTTGACGATCTCAGTACCCACAACAACATCCAGACAGAAGTGAATGCCCTCGTCTATAAGAATGTGACAGTCTATGGGGTCAGTTCAGTGGCGCAGGTTACGGTCGACGGAACAGCTGTCGCCAATACATTCGACCCACCTTCAGGTCAGTCTGAAATACATGATGGCTGTTGATAACGAGTGGTAGTATTTGTTTGTTGCAGGGAAAATGTAAACAGTTAACACACAACACCTTCTTGATGAGTCACAGCTCTCTTTGTCTAGTTAAGACCATTTATGACCCGTGAGAGAGCAAGAAAGAGAATAGTCATGATGAGGAGCCCTTGCATTTTAAAGGCTTTATTTTGAGTTAAACATCCTCACTGTATATAACTAATATGGTTCTGTCATACCACATGATTCCACCTGCCCGACAGTTTCACTAAAGTTATTTTTAACCTCACAGGTCTTGGAGATTTCGTTAAATCGTCCTATCTCTGTGAACCACATCATCACTTGGAAGTGAAGATCTCCTGCAACATCAGATGAGGAAGATGAAAGCAGTTGCTGCTTCCTTGTCAACACTGGCATTGTCAGACAGATTGTAACTTTAGGGCGTTGAACTTTCTGAACTTCTGCTACCTAGGGTCAATATTCTGTTTTCTTGATGTAAACAAAGTTGAGACTGAATTGACTACATGCACTTGACATTGTGCAGGGAAGTATTTTTGTCAAGTCTGGATACTTCGGTCTTGTGATTGTAGACGATGACTGATTACTTTTGTCCCTGAATCTTAAACAGTAATTTCAACAGACAAGAATTCAAACTCTCCCTCTTCGATCCCACCGTTAACAGTGTGAAGGAGTGTTGAGGAGTGTATGTATGCGAGAGAGAGAGAGAGAGAAGAAAGAAAGTGTGAGAGAAAGAGTATCTGGGTGCATTTTTTTGTTTTTTTTGAATGCTTGCATCTCTGCATGAATACTCAACGGAAAAAATTGCATGCAGCTCTTTATTTAATTTTAGTGATGCTTTTAAAAATAATCTTTGCTCTGTTTACGAAGTTTCAATGGAAAGCTTTACATATACAATAAAGTGCTCAGTAGTGTTTTAAAATTATCCTAGTATATCTTACCTTGTCCTATGATGCAGCTTAGCCCACTGTTTTAGAAATAAGCTTTACAAATAAATATTTTAATATTTTCGTATATTTTGTCTTTATAATTTCAACACAAAAGCAATAAAATAAGCGATGTTATGAACGAGGTAGGGCATGAGATTATCATCTGTTTGTAGGAATGGTTATATACTTAGAAGAATCAATTTTTTATGAACCCAATCTTCAGACTAAAGATTTAGCACCTGTCCGTTAGTGCGTGGGAAGAGGTGATCCAGGTAAAAGTAGAAAGGTGACAAAAACTATGATGATGAAACAGGTGTGACAAGGCAAGGTGCAACAGGTGACTAGAGGCAACAAGATAAGGCTACTCACGTAAACCAGTCTTTCATTAATAGAAAGATACAGAAGATGGAGATATGGGAATACTAAGTGTAGCTGATCATCGAAAAGAAAAAGATAAGTCTGAGACCAAATCATTAAGAAAAAAAAGACAAAAAATGTTAAAGAAGGAATGGAAACAAAAAACCCGATAAATTAATTATGAGGGACATGCCATCGGGTAAATATATTTACAAAAATTGACAAAACTTAATCCACTCATTGTTATCTTTATTGATGTATTGAGGAGAGACTTGTTATTCTTTATTTAAGCGCTGACTTCAATGTTTTAGCTTCTCGTCTCTCGCAGCTTGACAACTTGAGCATGTAGTGGCAATGAAATATGGCGAGAACTACAAGATGTGAAAGGTCCACCAGGCACACGTGCTTACAATCACCACCATGCACACACTAAGGTCAAACCTTCTGACGTCATGTGTCATGAGGTTTGCTCACACCCATCCATATTATTTATTATTTACAACATGTAGTCACGAAAGCTCAACACAATTTCATTTCCAGTCATTAATTCAACAATGTGTGCGACAATGAAGATAACAAGGGCTACGAAATGTGAAATGACTATTATTAGTCCGATTAGAGCCTGTCACCACTACAGTGAAGGTTGGCTGTCCTGGGTTCAGTTCTCGTCTCGGGAACGCTGTTATTTATCTGCATGTGGCATCTGTTTACAGGGCTGGCTGGCTTGCCTGAGTTGCTGACTCGGTGTGAACACGAACTTAGATCCCTATCTACGTCCATGGTGTGAACACCAATTTCTTCCCCCCACACCTTACTCCTGGGTCCGCCTGTCATGCACTTCCCCCACCTCTCAAAAAAAAAAAAAAAAAAAAAAAAAAAAAAAAAGAAAAGAAAAAAATAGAAAGAAAAAAAAGAAAAAAAGAAAAAAACTGAAATAAAGACAGTTCAGATTACTTCTGACAGAATTCAGACAGCAGCAGAGTCAAATGGCCGTCCAGCGATGACAAAGATTGAAAGCAGATTAAGGTTCATCCTCGTAAAGCCGTCTCCATGTCAGTCAGTGTCAGCAGCAAAAGACCCTTTTCTCCATTCCTTCTCCACCACCCTTCCTCCTTCAGGGCAGATTCCGATATGCAGAGTTTGTACTCGTGACAGCTGTTGGAACTGTTCGAGAACTTTCTAAACTTTATTCTACATGATCCAATGGGAATCACGTAAATAAACCAGTCGTGTCGACTAAAGGCTGAATACTAAACGTTTGCGATTTGCTAGAAAGTGTAAAAAAGTGAAACACAGACGGAAAAATTGAGTTCATCTCTTAGAAATTGTGCCTTCATCACAAAGTCATTTTGAGCGGAACATCACACAGCATCCTGCAGGTGCACCCTGTCATCTAAGAATCATATTTCCTCAATTGTCTTTTAAGGAAACTGATAAATGTTGGTGATCTTTGGATGTAATTAAAATGTCATTTACTGAATTCGACTGCAAAGGGTGATACGATCAAACATGGAAACTCCTGGTACCATGCATAACCTGTATGACAGATGAAGTGAGACATACAGAACCCGAGACGATAATGTTCACACACCTGTGTGATTGAAGTACAGGACTAGTTGTCTATTTTAAAGTTTTAATTGATCACGCTTTGTTAATTGTCCGGTGCAATTGTTGTTATTTGTATTTATAACAGCAAACTTTTGTATACTATATGATGATTGAGGCTTATTATTATTTTAGTATATTTATACAAAATTGTTATTACAATTATTGTTGAGGGTGCTCAAGGTACACCTGAATGTATGTGTGTAAAGGCACACACGCACGCATGCAAGCGCGCGCGCACACACACACACACAGTGACACACACACACAAAATCTTACTATCTTACTTCAGGAAACCAGCCTTACATTCTCACTTGGATAACCTCAAAGAATTGTGATTTTTAAAGACCTGGGGAGGAGTATCTTTCGCACCTCGCGCGACAGACATTTGTCATTGTGCACGTGACCCTCCTCTCCCCGACTGGCCACCATTGATAACTGTCGAGATCCAAAGACCTTCCGGTTGCTCCCACAAAACATGCTGAAGCTCTTTACTAGGAAACTGATGTATGCTTTGCACTAAGATGTCTTGTATGCACAGATTTGTCGTATCTTTAATATATATTTTTTTTAAGAGAATAGAATCGTCGTATCGCAGATGTAAGTGTCTAAAAGAGAAACATTTAGGAAAATGAAGTTATATCGTATTTTTAAAAACAAATTTCCAGAAACTGCGGACCATTTTCTTTTTCCATTTTTTTTTTATTAAAAAAAAACCCATTTTTTTAAATTAAAAAAACCATTTTTTTTTTATTTCAAAAAAATGCGTTTGGCTGCTTAGAAGCCGGTTGGGAAGTGACAGGGTGTCATGTTGAATTACCGTCTTTACTGGCAATGACTCCTCATTAATGTCGGGGAAGATGACAGCCGCAGCTCAGCTGTAGTCACAGTAATCATGGATTTCCTTATGTGCGTCATTAGTTCTGATAACTTTTATTCCTCTTCTTCTTTATCGCTGCAATTACCCGGCAATAACCATTCTTCTGCTCTGCGATGGAAGGTAAGACGAGGGCAGTAAATCTTCTCCCCTGGACACATTTATTCTCCTGGCGGATCCCGAAGACAAAAGTGTCTTGGCTCAGTTCCGCGAGTTTCACCAGCATGGAATCCTGAAATTCGTCTTTGTTAAAACGTGAAACTATTTTTGTTACGAAATTTGCTGGACGTCAGTCATCTGCAACACTTAACCGAAGTGGTCTGCAGATATAAAGTTCTGGTAGACTGTCATTGACGGTGGCTGTCGCTGGTATTTAGACGACTGATCAAGCTGCGAACCGACAGACATGGCCAGCAAGTTCCGGACCTACCTGCTGTTGCTACAGGTGACATCGCAAGCCAGATCCCTCTCTACCACTCAGCCCCCGACTTCGGGTGACAGCGGGTGTTCGCCAGGCACAGTCTGCCACCACGGGTACTGTCCGGCAGAGTCCCTCAGCTGCTTGTGCCACTCGGGGTGGGCGGGTTTCTACTGCGAAGAGCCGTGTCCACCCGGCTGTGAACATCGCGGTGCCTGCCAAACAAACCCCGAGGGCAAGGCGATCTGCTGGTGTGAGCCCGGGTACGGGTACGTCAATGGATCAGGCTGCGTGCATGTCACCGCTACTCCGGAAACCAGAACCAACAGAGAGAACACTGTGACTACAGGTTGGTGTGCGATAGTCTTTGAAGTAAAAAGTCTGTTTATGATCAGGGTAGTTTGTGTTCCCTTCCTACCACCCCTTTATTCACCATCCTTTTTAAATTCTTCCACAGAGTACAGTGACAGTCCACCTGCTGTGACGATTGTGACCGCTGCCTCTGTTCTGCCACCATCGAACACCGGCCTGGAACTGTGCGAACCTGGTTTCCCGTGTTTCCATGGCAAGTGCCAGACTGCCCCCAACATCGAGTGCGTTTGCGACAAGGGATGGGAGGGAGTGTTCTGCCAGAATCAGTGCCCGTTAGAATGTGGTCTGCATGGCAGATGCCAGCGCGTGGCTGGAGAGGACAGCGCCATGTTCTGTGACTGTGTCCATGGATACGAAGGCGACCTCTGTGACAAGATGACGATCGGTGAGGTTTTTTCTGGTATCTCTGTATGCTATTTCTTCCTTTAAAAAAAAAAAAATTTCACGATCATTTGGTTTATTTGATAAAATTGAATCACAGGCCGAATAATGTCAGAAAACCTAAACACTAGCACAAAATAAAAAAGAAAAGAAAACCAAGTGACCAAATAAACGCACCTTTGTACTGCCCACAGACCGTATAGATGAAATGGTGAACTTGTCGGACACACCCTCTGACATGGCCACGACAGTGAGGAGCCTGTCTGACGCCAGCACCAGCTGTGTCCCGATACCTGTGTGCATGGCAAGTGCTTACTGTTGCCCAACAACACCGCATATTGCAGCTGCCACGTCCACTACACTGGGGCCAACTGCACGGAGATCAGGACCGTTTCTCGCGGTAAACGGATTTGTCTTTTCCTGTCAGACAACTTCGAAAAATTTTCAGATGAATTTCTGGCAACAATCAGTTTTGGAAACTGCTATAGATGCTTTTATATGATGAATAAGCTCTTGCGTATCTTTAATATCAATTTATTTGTGAAAAAATTGCTATAATCACAAATTCGGAAATTTCTTTGATAATACGGTGCTCTGTTTAATCCGAATTGGAAATAACTTTTTTTTTTTTTTAACAATTTAGAAAGTTATTTAGTAACACGTAGCCGTTTGTGACGTAGGTGTTCAGTGAAATAATTGATGCAGGTGAGGTCGAGGTGACCTGGTATTGGTACGTGGGCGCGGCCAGTGTGGTGTTCCTGCTGGTGTTGGTGCTGGCGCTGGTGGTGCTGCCGTACTACATGTTCAGGCGCGGCCACCTGTTAATGATGAAGATTCTCTACCACTTCCAGTCCTACGAGGACGACGGTAAGGACGATGCTGCTGCACATAGTAAATAATCCAAAAGTCTAATTTTATTTTATCAGCTTCACAGCCTTGCATTAGCTAGCACACCACCTCCCATCCTAGCGAACCCTAGCACATCGGTGAGCTCATCAGTTCTTGTCATTGTTGCAGACGACAAAATGTTCGACGCTTTCGTGTCGTACAGGTCGTCAGGTTCAGACGAACAGTTTGTCAGGACGCAGCTAGTTCCGAACTAGAGCGAGGCCTTAACTTCCGGATGTGTGTACATTTTCGTGACTTCATCCCAGGAGAGAGTGAGTAAACGATAAAATTAACGATTAACAATTATAGTGATCAACCAGTTAGGACTTTTAAAAAGTGTTAGCACAGTTAGTGTTCTGTGATTATAATTCTTGCTTTTTCTACTGCAAAGGTAGTTGCCACGAAAGGGAACTACTATCAATAAAATAATTTTACAAAAATTTGTCTTAGATTAAATATTAAAGTTATTCCTCATACTGGTCATACTCTTCACAGCTGATGCTTATATCACAAGAATAAAACAATGATGAATGCTATTGATGTCCTCTTCATTGTCGAGGTACGAGATGAAACAAAGAGCATCTCAGCATGTCTCTATTCGGCATTCAACTATGAAAAGTCTGTCTCCTTCTGTCCCCTTGTAGCCATCGCCAACAACATCATTACAGCCGTGGAAAACAGCCGAAGGACTATTTTGATACTCACCCCGGAGTTCATCAAAAGCGTTTTCTGTCGCTTTGAGTATCAGCAGGCCCAGCTACAGATGTTGAAACAGAAGCAGAGAATCATTCCGCTCGTTCTTCGCGACATTTCTCGCGAGAAGAGCGACATGGACGAGACCCTCCGGTCCATTCTCGACACCTTCACGTACCTAGACTGGCCCCAGAACAACGACCCTAACAAGATTGAAAAGTTCTGGAAGCGCCTAGAATTGTCCATGCCCAAGAAGAAGTCCGCCAGCAGCGAGTGTTCATCAGGAACACAGTCCACCACCAACTCGCTAACATCAAGGTCGTCTTTATTTTCATTTGGTGGATTCCCAACTCGACCTGCTTTTTTTGCTCCCTTGTCGCCTGCAGGGTTCACAGACACTTGTGCTCGTCAAGAAAACATGGCTAGTGCCAGAAATAGCGTTTGATGAAGAGTTTTTTTAAAAACTATAATATTGTGGTATTTTAAGGTACATTAATTTGATTTAACAGATTTCCTGTCCGATTTTTCTCAAGACTGAAATATAGTTTGAACTTTCAGTAAGATCACCCTTCCCTTCAAAAAAAAAAAAAAAAATTCTCGACATTGTAGTGCTGAGAAGACTACGGCATTGAATACTCTCAGATCAACTTAATTACTTTGCTAGAACCATTTTGCATTTCGCTAAATAGCTTCAAAATGATTAGCAGAAGAAACTTCGCCGCCTCTGAACTTCGGATGCAAGGGAAAGAACTTTTAAATTAATGACTTTATAGAACCAGGATTGCTTCCCTTGTTCCTCTTCAGGTCAAAATGGATCGTTACTAAATAATTGATATTTTTCTTCGTTCCCGTTCTACAGCAATGTTTAGGGAAAGCCTAATTCCTTGACAAAACATATAATTTGGTGTATAATCAAGAGATTACACAGACAACAACGAAATGTTATTTTCTCCCCCTACCCACCATCACTGAAATACAGAGCATGTGCAACGACAGACAAATTTTGCACAAAAGGATCAGAAGTTCGCCGAAATTTATAGCTGTATAAAAAGAGATTTCAGTAAAATATTAAAACGATATATAGTTGTCCCCCTTTAACCTTCGTAATTTTAAACAAATTTAAAAGCGAGCAGGCTGTTGTAAACCTTCACCCCTCACCCACCAACCACCGGTAAAAAACAGTGTATGTCAAACCATGACGTCAGCGGCAGACATAAGGAAACATATTACCATCTCTGCAGCACGACTCTTCCAAAATTTTACATAACGGGGTCAGAGGTTCGCCGAGATTTATAGTTGTATACAAAATCACGAGAGCTCAGTTAAATATTTTTAATCTTGTTTTTCTCACGTTGGTATCATCAATTTTTTTTCATTTTATTTTACTTATTGTAAAGTAATAAAATCATTTAAAACATCTGATTAAGTTCTTCGCCTTGTTAAATGTAATATCTGGAGCGACGGAAGATTAAAAAAAAAACAGCGATGGAGATAGTGTCCGTCTTTGTAAAAGCAAAGTGTTTTGAAAGGAATGAGCAAATAAAGGGTGACGAGGTCAGGAGACCTACTCCCGGATACAAATCACCTTGAAAACATTGACACTTTCACATCCTGTCCTTCGGCAAACTTTATTCCACCCCAGAACACCTGTCCTGCAGTTGAAAACGTTTTGAAATCTTGAATGCAATATTTTATTGGGAACCATTCAACCATTTTGTAGGTGGGGGTAGGGGGAGGTACTGAGTACCTCGGCTACTATTCTGCGACAGTTACGAGGCAAAGTTTTCAAAAGAAGACTGTTTTTCCATAGGCGTGTCTCCTTTTCACATGCTGCAGTCAGCAACCTTGACAGGGAGAAGGTGAAAGGAGAAGAGAAAGTCGCTGAACAAGAAGACAAGGACGAAAGTGCTGGAAGAAAAGGTTGCGGGTAATTAGAATATGTTTTCTAATTATTGATTAGTTTGAAATAAAGGTATAACAAACAGTTGATTATATATATATAGAGAGAGTACTGTATTTATAGTGTGGATAAAGACATCAGTGTACGTACATGATTAGTAGAGTTAATCATTCATAAAAATCGTATAAAGCTGTTGCAATGTGTAAATGTCATAGTACTGATGAAAATGAAAAACATTGTTAAAGCAGGTCGATGGTAGGCTCACCATGATGTCGTTATGTTACACCTGGGATGCGAGTCTGATTAAACTGTCATAGTTGTGGTCATTAGTCTGTCTCGCTTGAACTGTACAGGTGATAACTCCGATATGAGTTGCGAACTGTCCTACTTCAAACTTCCCATCAAACGGATGTCACGTGCTCATAGTCTAAAAAATATCCACCTTCATCGTCTGTCAGCTCTGCTTTAAAGTTTAATTGTTGACTGTTAAAAGGTGGCCAGGTGCGTGTGATTAGCATCACCTGATGACAGTGTTTGAGGGTTTTCTCGTGTTTCCACACAATACACTTTATCGGCCCCTGTTTAATGTTTTTGTAATTTATACTAAGTTTATAACTATCCTGCTAAACAGTAATCAAATAAAAAATGTAAATGTAGAGAATTATTTTTTAAGAAAACTGAATTGTCTTCTTTAACATTGCAGACACATTGCTTTGCAGGAACAGATCGACATAAATTGTTTTTAACGATAGCATCATTCTGCTAAAGAAAACGCACACAGACACATGCAACCGACTCTCTCACACTTACAAACCATTTTACAAACCACTCTCACTGGAAGAACTATCTATCAGTCGCACAATCTTATTCTCACTTTTACTTCACTCGTCCTCGCGCTCGTCCCCTTTCTTCCGTCCACACTCTTCGCCCTAGGGACCTGAATCAGCGACGCAGTATGTGACAAAAGTCATTAAAATAATATAAAAGAAACAAGCACATTGAAGAATCAGTTCATCAAATTTTTATTTCATGTAACATGACTTGACATGCACACACGCTCCAACTCACTCACACGATAATGCAACTCACGCACACGCTTCACACAAAACCTTCGTCAAGAAAGTCGTGCGACTCCGGTGTATGATGGGAAATCTGGAAATGTCTCAGGTGAGATCGGTGCACATGTTGAAAGACATACGGTATTATTACACACTTGAATCTTGCACTAAACTACACAGCTTGTCAAACAGAAAACAAGATGTCGACGCACGATGTTAACGAACATTAGTTTATGCTAAGTAAGGCGAGATGATGTCTTCTCTTTAGCAAAACTCTTGTATAGAATCACTGTAGCGTACATATCTTGTAAGCAATCTTACATCAAGTTTCCGAAATACCTACAAAACAAAATCTTTCAGAGATAATGTTTGTGAGGAATATCTCTATATATATATTCATGTAAAAAAGTTATCAGCAAGAACAAGATGCCTATGCATACGTGACACTACGGATTATGGCAAAATAAAAAAAAAGTCATTACACAAAACAAACAAGCCATTACACAAAAGCAATAAATAATTAAAGAATTAAGATTGTCTTAAGAGTACTGCTTCCTCTTAGCGAGTGAATATCCACACACAAGCACGCACGCGCGTGCACGCACACACACACAGAAGCAACCTGGAACAGTAATTAAGCTGAATTTTCAATAATTATCGACAGAAAGCTGACAAGTATGACTAGTTCGACATATTGGATAGGTGGCCTATAAAAAGTTTGTCTCTAGTATGATTGCTATTCTGCTGCTACTAACAGCAGCTGCAATTGTCGCTAGTACAACCCACCGAGCCACCCACAACCACCCACTAAACTGTTTTTGATACTACCGTTGCACATTTTTTAACTTTACAAAACTCTTTAAAAACCATATTTCTATTTTATGAGATTTCATGCAACAGTGGCAAACAGTTTCCTCAATTTTTTTCCTATTCAATCTTCTTCAAATCGTAACAGTATGACAAAACTCACAAAAGACAATTTTTTTTTCAAACCCACAATTCGTAAAGTAGAAGCCGTTATCAAATTCTAACCAAACAGTTAAACACAACGTACATTACCAGAGATAATTTCAAACAAACTTTTGAAACAAAATTCTACATGGACTTTGATGACATTGTAACATCCACGTCCTCGTGAATCACCATCTTAAAATGTTGCTACAAGTATGATACATCTCTAACGCATACCTTGAACATTCAAATGCTTGAAACACGATCGTCTTTGAACAGTTTGATGTGATAGAAATGTTGATGATTCTGGACATAGTTTCTTACTCAGCGTGTCAGTTTGTGTTCGATCATTTTACTGAACTCAGTCACTTCGTACAGACACGACCCCGGATGCTCTTCGTTGGAGAAAGCGATGACAACGGAGTTGGACGTCAAGGCAGCGACGAAGAGTCTGTCCTGGGAGGTGGCCAGCAGCATGCCGGTCTGGGCAGGACCCAGGCAGGTGAACACCTCCCCGAACACCGACAGCTTCAGCAGAACCTGAGGACTCGACGTCCGCAAAACTCGGATGACAGCCTCGATGTGCTCCTGCTTCTCTGCGAAGTTCTCCGTCTTGGACAGAAGGTTGCCGTTGAGGTCGAAGATGGCCGCCGAGTCGATCTTGTTGCGACCGGCCAGCACCGTGAGAGCCTTGGTCCAGCTGGGCATTGTTGGTGACCGTGGCTCGCAGTTTTCTTTGCTGAGAATCACTTCAACAGAAGAGGTTTTCGTTAAGTGGTTAAAAAAGTTTTTAGTCTGTTTTTGACAGCACTGCTAGTTTCTCATCCAACGAGAATATGTTGATGCCAGCTTACATCACCGTCATGCAACTATTTCAAAACACATCAGAGATGTCAGTGTCCAAGTTCAACACCTTTCTTGTCAAATTCGTTGCAATTTTTCTCGTTCCCGATCTGTTCAATGCACCATTCAGCCGGTACACAAGAGGAGCAGAACAAGAGACCCAGGCGGCGAGAACCTCCTACACAACCTTCGAGGACAAATCGTTATGAAAAATAGGTTTGTACCTCTTTGTTGTGGACTGAGCAGACGAGCGCTTGTGTGAGCTGTTCACTTCGATTTGTTGTGTAGAAGCACGACAGCAAGTAGTCCCAGTCGGTGTGAATCTGGCTCGTTCGCTGGCGCGATGCGGATTTTATAGTAAGCGCAACAGGATGGGAGGAGGGAACAGGTATGGGAGAGGTGGAAGGGGTCACTCAGCCAGTCCCCGATCTCCTGTTTCACTTTAATCGACTGCGAGCTCGGCAGGTGAGACTGGCAGCCAGGAGACAAGTCCGTGACTGTCAGTCAACCACTCACCTTCGTGACCGCCTCCTGCATACAACAAACTGTGACGTGGGCCGCCATCAATCTCAGGTGACAATACCTGCATGTAGTGCGTATTCATTCTCAGAGAAACACTGTACACATCTCCGTTTTTAAACGTCCTCATAAAATTTCAAAAGAAAGTTAAAAATTTTATTCAAGAGCTCGATGTAACCTCTAGGCATGGGGTGGTCGTAAAATAGCGCCACCCGTTTGATCATTAAACCCTCGTGTTGGATGGTAACCGTGCCAGGGAGGGATGATGATCACACATTAAAATTTCCAACAAAACACTGATTCCACTGCCTGAATCGATTTTGGAAACTGGCCAAAATATTTCGATTTAACGATTGTGAGATACTAAAACTTTCTACCCATAAAAGAAATGAGAAAAGAGGGTGGGGTCTTCAAAACAGAAGAAAGCTCTGAAAAAAGAAACATTCATTTGAGTAAATTTGTTACTTATGTGCTACAGGTAATTAATATCAACCTGCACGTCAGTCCTGTCTGACCAAACTTTGAACCTGACTTTGATCTAGGGCAGTGCGTAGGTACTGCACCTCCGGACACCTAGCACTCTCTGCATTTTTTTCTCGAAAAAAAAATCCTTAGCTTTCCTTTGACATCGTCTGTCGTCCTTTGCGTCCTTCACTTACAGTTACCTGGCATGAACAGCAGAAAATTTTTTCAGCATGTTGTGCAAGATTATTTAAGCATTGCTCTTTAAGCTTTTTTAGGACAACTGTTCACTTTACATTGATGTTTAGTTTTTAAAAAAATTCTTATTTTATTTCAGAAATACATTATTATGTGGCTGAAGTCTCGGGTTTGATATACAGTATTGTCCTACACTGAGTAAAATGCTCGGCACCTAGAGCTGAAAGTTTGGACAGTCATCTTCTCAGACACACACACACAGACACATCTCTCTCACACACAAACATACACACACACAGACACACACACACCGCTAGCCAGCCAGCAAGTGCTACATCTTCACTCCCTCGCTCAGCAATTATTAATGACTCAAAATGGCGGCGTTGACAGTCACGCGGAGGGTGCCAGCCCCGGTCTCCCTTCCCGCCCACGCTGATGACGACAATAACGGCTCGGTAAGAATATGAAACGTCAGATTTTTACGTAAGACAGTCATCGAGAAGCATGTGTTCGTGACTTTGTAACAAACCGCCACAAAAACAACACGTAGTGCCACCGTTATAGTGACGTCATCGACTTGTTGTAAATGTGTGTTTTTGTGTTTGTGTGTTTTTTTGTGTGTCTTTGTTTTGTTTTTTTGCGTTTGTGTTTATGTTTGTGTTTGTGTTGTGTGTATTAACTAATCGCCATAGTTTAAAGCTGACTAAGATTCACTTATTCAAGGCTGGTTGCAAATGACTTGATGAAGGTGGCGGCGTTTAACGAGGGAGGTGCCGACCTCAGTCCCCTCAGCCCTCGGCGCTGGTGAAAGCTTCCATACATCAAGTTTTAACCTACAGTCGTGATCGAGAAATGGGTGGACCTGACTTGGTGGTGTCAGAGAAGGAAAACAAAAACAAATCCACCCTATACCCAACACACACGAGCGTTGGCACGAACTCACAACTTTATAGAAAAACTTTAAAGACAAGAGACATTAGTTTGACATTTTCGAAACTGGATACATGATTTTTTATTTACTTTTGTTTGGTTTGAGATTTCACTAGGCTGTGCCAGTCCACGCAGCCAGGGTGTATGGGCTACTATCATCATTTGCAGGCCATCCACTTTGCCATTTTTCTCCATTAATTTCACCCCAAGGAGTAGAAAAGCGATTAGCAGGTGCTATGTTCAAACCACTGTGCGGTGCTACATTCAGTCTTCAGTGCAAACACATTCTTTTTATTCATCTCGTTCACACATGCAATCACGCCCATACATGCATGTATGTATGCTCGCTGTTTCCATAGTTCATTCAAGATGTTGTCCAACGTGTGACCAAGTTTAGCAAAGTTTTGTGTGAAGCTTTGATGCAATCGTTCAGAACAGTAGAACTTAGGTCAACCTGCTGAGCTAGGTCCAGACTTGTTTTCCAATGCACTTTGACATTTTCCGCCTTTTGTCCGGCCAACAATAACCTGAAGTCACGAAAAGCAGTTCACCTTGAGCCTCACTTCCTGTCTATCCCCACCGCCCCCGTAATGGCTCATTCATTAATCAAACCCTAGTCCAAGCAGTCAGGCAGAGTTAAGAATAAAAAAAACAAAACAAAAAAAAACAAAAAAAAAAAAACACGATTTGTCCTGAAAGCCCTTTCGTGGTCAGGAGTCGGGGCTGAAAGCTGGTGCCAAGAACCGGAGATTTCCTGGACAAGAAGAGTGGAGTTTACATTGAATTATCAAAGCAAACATTTTGTTCTTCATATCGAGAATCACTCTAATCGTTTGATAGCTTGTTGCAGGATCCTCGTTCTGGCATTAATGGAGCCCTGAGCATTGTCAGGTTAAAAAAAAAGAATGTCCTGAAGTCAAAAGGAAACCATATTAATTCAAAATGGTTGATATTTCCTACCCCACCTGTGAGTTTATGGACACGAAGGTGGTTTTCTCTGCCGAATTCCACCGCCTCCGTGTTTGCATCGTGTATCGCTTATCGTCTCTTCGCGATGACAGGTCACGTGCTCTGAATAAGAACACGAAGCAGGACGTAAGACAAATGCCGGGGTCCTTAACGGCGTGGACAATTTTATGACTAACCCTTCTCTGTGAATTGTTTTTCGTCTGACTGTGTTTACGCACAAATGAGCTTATCAAACAGACGCGACAAGGGTTGGACACCAGGAGGAGTGTGACCTTTATCACAGGCTGGGCTTTATCTGTAGCCGCTGATTGGCTGAGGTCGGCGGACAATGAAGACCATTTCTTCTGCATCCTCCTCCTTTGGCCTTGATTCTCGCAGTTCACCTCAGGCGAATATCATGATTCTCAGCTTGCACATGAGGTTAGGGGACAGTGACCCCACGAGCCCACCTGCCGGGGACAATTTTTATAACCTGTACGGAGGTACAAATGTTAGCCTGATGCCTTAGTTATGAAACGAGGTAACTTGGCTTCATATGTTCACTTACTCATAGCACTATGAACATCTTGCACAGGCGTAATAAAATAAATCTATAGTGAGAATTTTTTTAAATTTTTTAAATTTATTTTACTTTGATTAAATTTAACGCAAAGATTTCCGTCCAAGTGCAGTTTCCCTTTACAAAAGGAATGTTAAAATCCTTCAACACCCAGCACAAACACGGTCGCCCTCCCTACAGTCGCCACAGCGCCTAGACACTTGTTGACGTTCGTGTGTCGTGTTCACAGGGGCAACGGCTTCGCATCAGCCAATCAAATCCATTAAAATCTCATTGCCCGAACTTATTTTCTTTAAAATGGTAGCCTTCATCATATTTTTTTAACATCCGAACTGTTAGAGTTGAGCAGTCTTGAAAGATGTCCTGCTGGCAGGTGAAAATGGTGTTTAAAGTGAAAGAAGGACAGGAAGGACCGGGCAGGACGTGCAGCAATGTGCAAGTCATCGTCGACCTTTTGCACACGACCCTACTGGCAGTCGTCGTGGCGTCAGGAGCCAGTAGTTAGCTCCATGTTGCATTGAGAATTCTGAGAAAAAGTTCGTGACTGCACCTAAGGTTACATTCGTCATCTCGCACCTGCACAGAAAACGAAAGGGCAGCACGCGACAACTCAATGTCAACCATTTAGCGCCTTCTGATTTCATGACCGAGGAAGCCCCGGATGTCTGAATACCAGTTCTGGCACGTGAGATGCAGAAATAGCAATTACGTCACTGGGCTTGCATGTCCGGTGTATATCGAGAAGAGCATCGCATAAGCATCTTTTAATTTTCATCCTTATTGGATTATCTTGTCTGTGCCTGTTCATGAATGAATAAACTTAAATATAAACTTAAAACCTAGTCTAGTGACTTTAATTCCTTCTAATTTGTATGCATAAACATAAATATAAACATGTAAAATGTCTTGCTCAATTTCAGGACTATTTCGACCTCCTCGTGCTCAGACAGTCGGACAACTTTTTTATTACGTTTTTGACTGAAGAGTGAAAGAAGATGGCGGGAAGACGACTGCCTTTCGTGATGATGTTTAGAAGATGGTTGAGTAGAGAACCTACATTTCTACATAGGCAAAATCCGTTTAAATTGTTTGACGACGTTAAGTTGAAATTTGGATTTCGATTCCAATGGCCCGCGGTTTCTGATTGAGCCAATTCTTTTTTACTTTCTGTCCTTTCCATGAGAATTAATTATTATTGCCAGGATTTTTCCGGAATTTTGTCATTGTCTTAGCAGTCCTACTGTTGGAATGAGCCGCAAACAGGTCTTCATTATACTCTTTCCTAAAGTCTAGTAGCAGTCGAATGTCGAGGTCCCTACAGGCTGCTGTGCAGTCTTTCTTCTTTTTCATCCTTGCTGTGTTCATCTTTGCACACAGTCAACGAATCTTCCCGAAGTCTGCAAAATCTTCTCGTCGACCAACGAGGAAGCGCATGAAAATAAACACAAACTTCGGGCCCTAACAAGAAAAGCGAATTCCCATTGGCTGTCTTATGTGTAATCAGCCAGTCTCTTGAGAACCTCCCCTTGATTCAAAAGAAAGACGATAGGCAGCAGCCGATTCTCTATTTTGACAAAGCCAAGTCTGTTTATCTACTCCAGTGTCGATTCTTGTTAAGCATAAATTAAGCTCCGTTGAATTTACGGTTAAACTACTTTAAGAAATAAAATTGAATTTCGTTCATGCATCTCACTATGCTCTGGAGACGACTCCATTCCCCCACCTCACCCGCCCCCCCAAAAAAAAAAAAAAAGAAAAAAAAGAAAGAGGAGAGCAAGGATTTGCCTGGGACCCACTTTAGCATCCGGTCGTCATCGTCCTATAAACCTTCTTTCAAAGGGTTTTGCCGACCTTCTAATTCCCTTTACAAGACCTTACACAAGAGCACTTGGCGAGTATGTTGTTACTCCAATTTTATGTTTTATTTTCATTGTTTGTGTTTGTATGTTTAATCTTATTTATTTACACGGTATGTCGGCTTTGCGGGATACCGAGCTCTTTGATTCGTTCTTTGTTTTAAAACCTGGCTCAAACTATATTTTTATTACTTATGTAATGTTCCCTTTTTTCCTCCACTATTTCATTATAATTTTAGTTTTTGTTTGTCCTCATTTTATCTTTTGGTTTCATTATTTGCGTATGTCTCCACAGTACGCACTATATGCACGCACATGCACGCTGTAAATTCTATTCGGAACATACACGTGCATGTCCGACCCTGACGAGCTATCTCACTGATTCTCATTCTGCACTAGGCCACGTGACACTAGTATGTTTATACGAAATCCCGGAACATTTCTGTCAATATTAGCTCTGTCTCTTTCCAGTAGCTTCTTTTTTTCTTTTTCTTTCTCTTAGCAGTCAATTAATCTGTCCAGAGCATAAACAAGGTGCACGAGCTGGACAGGGTTGTACAGACTGGCTGAGTAAATACTGTGGTTGTGTGGGTTCTAGGATATTTTTCATTCGCTCCATCCGGTTGAGACTTTTGGAGTTGACATGGAGAGACTGGCAAAAGTAGATAAAAATATATTTGTTGCTGCTGTTTACATTCGGTTATGAAGACAGAGAAGAGCGAGCAATGGAAACCCTTCAAGCAACAATCAGAAACTTTTATGACAAAAATCTTCAAGTGTGGCTCAAGGTCTGAGGTTGAAGTAATTTCCTGTTGTGATTGCGAGACTGAACTCTTTTATGATGCTTAATGTGACCTCTTGTTACAAACTCTTTCTGTACTTTTCTGTTTAATTTACACTTTTACAATGTTGTTTACAGTCCCGTAGCTCAGCCGGCGCTGGTCATGAAGGAGCGAGTAGGAGCTGGGTGACTAGAGGAGTGCAGATGACAAAAAAGTTCTCGGTGGAGATGTTTACAACCGTGTTTAAGAATCAGTAAAGTGAAGAGAGGTCAACAAATCATCGTGAAGCACCCACGACAACACCAAGCTTTTAAATTAGTTGAAGTAGCCATCATGTAACCATTCTGTGACAGTCTTGCAGAGATCTTCAAACTTGTCTGTTTTATCATCGCGGGCCTTTCTCCCTTGTATCAACGCAACACATGCACCGAGTGGCTTTTCCTCCTTCAACATCTCTACCTCGTCACCTCCTTCACTTGGCAGGTGCATATGTACAGTACCTAGATTCTCACCTTGACCTTTTACACATTTACTGCGCTAAGGGTCGAGAGGGGTTCTCGTGTTCTCGGAGAAAATAAAAAAGCATCAGATACGAAGAAGGAAGCAATATAACACACAAAACAAAAGTAAACAAGCAAACAAACAAATATATTTGAATGAAAGTTGTCTGTGAAAGCATGGTGGAGACCAGACCAGACCAGGAGTTTAAAAAAACAAAACAGACAAGCAAGAATAAAGAATTGCCATGTTTTACAAAAAATGCAGGATTCTATAGAAAAACAGGAGTTTATATAAATGCAAGAGTTGTTAGAAATTTTCGAATTTCCTGATTCCTGATAAAAAAAAAAAACAACAACAAAAATTCTATTGTTTACAGAAACATATAGGAATGTTATTGCCTTTCCCTCAGGTCATTGCCTGACAGTGAGTGCAGTTTATGTGAAGATCTTAGGATTTTATTTTTTGTGGCGGGGATGGTGGGGGATCGGGAACCTCCCGCCACAATTTTTTTTTTTTTTTTTTTTTTTTTTTTTTTTTTTTGCGAGGACCTCCCAAGGCAATTTTGTTTGAGGAAGTTTTCCATATAAGCCATTAACCTGCATTCTGATCTTCTCGTCTACTCAACCTTATGACCTTAACATAGACTTGACTGCTAAAGGAGGTTAGGTCAAGGGGCATGCACTGTAGACAACAGAGTTTTCAGGTGAGGGCAGGGGGTGGACAAACAGAAGTTTGCAGTTTTACAAAACCACTGCCATCGAAACTCCATTCGAGGTGTCATGGGTGTCGAAAAGTCGAGCACACACGGTAGTCACCCCAAAAACATTTCTCCAACCTTTATTTTTTAAATTTTATTTCATGCGTGTTGGCGTCTTCGTTCGTCTGTATGCTTAGACACGCGGACATACTGATGTCGACCTGTTCACCAGCAAATCCTGGACAAGCTTGTGGTAAAATGCAGGATGAAGACTGCGTTTGTCCAAAATATTTGTTTTTGCCCGTGTATGTAAGCATCGGGTCGTCGTCTAATATTTACAGTCGGTTCGCACCCTCCTGCGGTGAATAAAAATACCCGGAGTGAGCGACAGGGCGATGTGACCTGGCTTCGAGAATGAAGTCGGCCCCGAGCGCGGGTGTTGAAAATAACAGGTCCACATGTCCTACAGCAAGAACACAACAGGTTATAAGAAAAACATTTTATTTGGAAAAGATAAGTTGTTTAAAAATAGAAACGCCGGTGAAGTGTTGGGGTTGAATCTTCCGCATGGATGACACAAGACACCTGTGGAGGATGGTTTACTCTGTCGAACCTTTCTGCCAGCTCAACATTTTTAAGCACTTGCAGATTTTATTGCTTATAAGCTAAAAGTAAAATGTCAAGAGTATCACGGCGATAATTAGATTGCTTATAGCATCATGCACGGCTGTCGTTAATCCACAACGAGAGAGAGAAAGAGGAAGAGTGAGGATTAATGAAATAGATAATGTAAATGAAAATTATATGTTAGATGGATTCTTCAGTGTCTGATAAGATTTTATTAGTGTGAATGAACAGATTTTTGAAAAAGGAGATAAAATCTTACACGCGTGCAAATTTAGCGAAAGAAAGGAAGAGTGACTATCAAGAAAGAAGAAAGAAGATGGATGCAAAGTTAGAATTATTGACATTGATCAAGGCTGTCTACTTAGACATGGCAAAAAGTTTGTAACTCTGAGAGCCGAGAATTACAGAGCATGTTTTATTAAGAAGAAAGTTTGTACCAGTCTGTGGAGCTTGTGCATGTCTGTGGGAGAAAACACAGTTGTTGTTTTATTTACCCCGACAACAAAGAACAAAGATGCGCTGTTTTCAGAGACTGGAGTTGATTAAGCTGGTTTATTTATTTAACTAACTTGCTCTGCTATTTTTTCTTTTTAAACCTTGTCCTTGTTTTCCATCTGAAATAAGGAACTGATGTACTTTTAATGTAATTTGCATAGCCCTTTCATTTAAAAAAAAAAACATTCCCTCTAAAGTTTTGTTTTTCTATTTTCTCCATTGTCCCGTTTTAATCGTTTGCAGGGTAACTACAAAAAATTGTTTTCTGCTAGACGGTTGTGACTAGGCTTAACACCAGATTAGACAATAAAAGATTTATCTTTCTCTTGCCGTGAAATCGAAGCCCGCTCCCCGGCTTTACCTCAGAAATGAATGTCAGGCGATGAATGTCGACGAGAGGTGAGGTAGCTGAGAGAAAAAACAAAAGGTTGTTGATCCTAACTTCCTCGATCCCTTGTCTGGATCGTTTTACATCTTGTTTACCTTGCTCGTAATACCACCTGACCTCTCTTCTAAGCAACGTTTTGTTTATCGGTTATAAATCTGTTGTGTCTGTCGTTTTGTTTCCACCACAGAGGTGATATTTTGCTTGGTGACCTTTAACCTCTGCCGCTTGTGTACGAAGATTCTGACCTCGTTCGTCTTCATACTGCAGACAAGTTGCTGTCAGTCACCAGTCCAGCTCGAATTCTTTGGATCCACAAACACCTTTCATGTAGACTTCACAGGAGTAAACATATTTTCATCTCCTTGCCTAATCAGTAATCATAGTCCAGTTGACACGTACACAAGATTCAATCAAGGGAAGTGTTTGAGAAGACTTTCAGAGCAATGACATCCAAAGATATATATAATTTTGTTTTATTTTCCCCTTTAACCATTCAACAGCATGAAAAATACTACTTACAATTGAAAGAGAAATCATACATGATTCAAGCATCCTTCTACCAAGCGTTGCTCTGAATTCGAAGCACCAATATAAAATGAAAAATAAACCCTATACAACCAAACATTAAGTGCTCATGATGATTTGTTAAGATGTTTGGGATTTTTTTTTTTTTTAGACGGTTATGTTTTGCGTTGTTGGCTTGCTGTCTGCGCGCTTGACCTACATACGACTGAGGTCATCCAGTGTCACTCTTGGCGGACGACCTTTTGTTGACCTCTTTTTTAAAGCTCCTTTCTTTTTCTTCTCATTTGCGGATTGTGTGTATGTCTCTTAATAAATGTCTCTCCTCAATTTCACATGTAGTCTCGCTCATTGCTGTTCTGCTGGCTCGTCGTTCTCTCTCTCTCTCCTTTTTTTCTTTTTGCTTGGACATGCTCGTTCTTCCTTTACTTAATGTTGATTTCTCTGAAAGTCATACATGATGGAAACGGGATTCTAAATGTATAGGAATTAATTCGATCTCATTAGCCAGCGTGATCTCCGTTGCACTTCTAAGTGTATCGAAACAAGCTATTGCTTGTCTATAGTCCATGCACAATATAGTCAATTTCAATATATATTGGAAACAGAGCACACATGAGAGCACACCTCCTATTTAAGTTGCCCATTGGGACTAATAAAGTAGGTTATTATTATTATTGTTAATGGAAATTCTCCTCCTTTCTTATTAACCCCCGAATTCCCCAGGGCGGCCCGGTGGCGCAGCGGTTAGCGCCGGTCACTAATACAAGGTTGGATGTCCTGGGTTCAGCTCTCGTCTCGGACACGCTATTCTTTCTCTGCTGTGGCATCTGTTTACAGGGCTGGCTGGTTGCCATGTATAGCCTTAGTTGCGGGCTCGGCGTCAACTACTAATCCCTCGAAACCCACCAACTAAATGAACTGAAACTGAAGGAACTGCTACACCTGGAAACTGCAGTCATTTGCGTGCCGACGGATCATCAGTCGTCGATCTGCATCTCCTTGTGTGTCTTTGGTGTACAAAGGAATTAATCGCCTGGAAGCCAGTTCTGCCCCAGATACGCTGTAGAGAGACTCGTGTGTCCGGTTAGAAGTTCTACTGTCTCGTCAGCCACTTCTCTAAGACCATTTGTGGAGTTTCACGCCACAGCCTGACCTTAAACCTTTTATAGGAGGGTATACGTAGGACAAAATAGAACACAATATTTCAGTCCAGTTTAAAGAGACATCATTAGGTCAAAGGTTATATCGCGCCTCCCCTTGATTTACATTTAGAGCGAAATTCACGAGGGTACAGAAGTCGATCGTCTCCTGGGTACAGGGAAACTTCAAAACAGCGCGGACATGCAATTTCCTTTATTTTATCATTGCACCCCACAAATTCTCTCCACCCTAACCTTATCACGTTGATATATATATATGTTTGCGCGTGAGTGCGTGCCTGTGTGTGTTGTTAGTGCTCGTGCCTGTGTGTGTGTGTTTTCACATATTACTCATCATTTTGGTCATCCAGTAGCTCGCTTAATAGGACAACATCAGGTCTACCTGCCGCTGAAACCTCACTCTAATAAAGCTAGGAGATCACCATCGAGAGCGCAAAGCCCCAGGAGAATATAATACAGCAGCCCATTGCCCTGTCGCACACTAAAACCTTTGTTGCTCACCATTGTCAAGAAAATACCAGACATCAGCAGTCTGCGTACAAATCCATCAACATGCGCGGTTTGTAGCGGTCCAGTGCCCTAGAAGCCTGTGTATGACATTCTATAATCACCAGCTGCTGCGTTAGTTTAAAAAAAAAAGACAGATGTTAGTCACTGGATGAATAAGATCGTTTTATATGCCATTAACATCTGGGACTAATTGATGATTCAGTGCGCTGTTCTCTACCTTTGACCCGCAAAATTTGAAACTTCTTGCTGATCCTGTAAGCTGTAATTGCGAGTTTTTCAAATCATTGTCTCCTTGGTTAGACCTCTCGCTACATTTCTAATTGTGTGTTCGAGAGAGAGAGAGGGAGGGAATGACAGAAAGGGAGAAAAGGCCAAAAAGGCCAAAAAGAGAGAACTAGAAATAAGAGAGTCGGAGACACTTGTTTCTGTTTGCGCGTTTATGTGAGTAGAGAGAGAGAGTGGGGTGAGGGGGAATCGGTGTTTTATGCCGAGCCAGCAGCTGAGTCTATATCATGGCAAGGCAGCCAACCCTGTAAACAGATGCCACATGCAGAGAAAGAACAGCGTGCCCGAGACGAGAGGTGAACCCAGTAGAGCTACCCTCACTGTATTGGTGACAGGAGCTAACTGTTGCACTACCGGACCGAAAGGAGAACATCCATTGACTAGAAAGAAGCAACAGCAACACCAAAAATAATTTTCTTTTATTGTTTATTATTCATAAATAATACTTAACAATAATAACAATAACTTAAATAATACTTAACAAGAAATTCTCTGTCTAATAAAACCCACATGAACGTAAAACGCTGGTCTACGCGCAAAAAGTGTAAGGGACAAGATAGGGGAGACAAACCATCAACATTAGCGTTTTTTATATTGATTACCTCCCCTGAGTTCTATTTAATAATTATGTTTCTCATCTCTCACACACTTCTCTCTCTCTCACACACACACACTTTATAAGTAGAGCCCCCAAATTATTCATTTAGCATTATACTGCAATCTAGCGTTTTTCAGATCGCGAGATAATCTCTTTGCAAGTAGTTGTTGGATTGAGGAGTTCATCAATCGAAAATGAACAGAAACTCAATCGGTACCCAACCCATTACTCTCTAAACGAAGTCCGTGAAATTTATATCCTAAGTCATTGCGAGTATTCTGACACAGTTTTATTGTGACTCAAGCTTTTGGTGTCACGCCAGGTGAAAGGGCGAGATTCTGTTCCTGTTTCCAAAGCAAACTCGTCCACCTGGTAGCCACTGTCCACCATCCATCAGCTCTTTGTCTAGAGCTGGGACTGGGTCATCACAGGTGACTTCTAGTTAAATACAGCAGTCACGGCCACCCGTCACGAACTCAGAACATAATATGCGATACTAGAAAACGATCTCTATGCATTCTAGTCAGAACTGTTCCAGGGTACACACGTACTGCTGTGACGAAATGTCAGTAACCACGTTCCACTAGAAAGTCCCCGAGTCTCGTGACGAGGGTGTAACAGCCGCCGGGGTGGTTGCCGTCCTCGTAGACAGCTGCGATCAGACACGAGTCGCACCGGTAGATGACGCAGCCGCCACCCGTGCAGGCGTCACGCCCCACCATGATGCGATGGTCCGTGACGCGGGTCAGCGTGAAGGTCTCGCTACCCACCTGCACACCCTCCGTCCTCAGGTGAGTGCAGTCCTCGAAGCCTCGAACCAGGTTTGCCACCTGCTCAACCGGCAAAATGACTATCACAGCCTTAGCGTGACGTTGTAGTTGTTGTGATAATTTGTGTGATAAGCTGTTGAATAATTGCGTGGAAGTAACTCTATAAGAGAGAGATAGTACATATGTGTTTTTGACATTAAGTAAGTAATGAAAGTAGTTGTAAGCCAGCTGATTCCTCTCACCTGTTCTTGAGAAAGGCATAGATCTTCTGTACAGCCCAGGAGTTGTCCATCTTTGGTGCCATGGATGGCAGCGCGTGCCACGTTCCCACTTTCCATCAGCAACACGTGAACGTAGTCCTGCCACGTCACTGCCGGCTGTGCACGCAAAAAAAGTTTAATAATAATAATAATAATAATAATAATAAAAAATGCAAAATGTGTGGCTCATACTCGCACTCTTAAGGAACGTGCTCTAAGGTTTAAAGAGCAAGAAGGAGACATGGACAACATACGAGAGACAGAAGAACAAAATATGTCTTGAGCATTTTAGGTCTGTCACTGATTGGGGCGTTGGGGAGTTAACTCCCTCCCCATATATAAACACATTCACTGAAATGAACCTTTGAGCAAACACACACATCAGTGTGAAACTAGAAATGAACGTGGCTTTTAAAGCGCAGTGGATGCGAATGTTTAACTGATGCCTGGGCAAAGCTACTATCTCCAAGTCATCAGTGACGAAGAACAAACGACTGTCCGTTATTGTGACCTGCGAAGTCGGATTCGCAGTACGTTGACCTTTGTCTTCTGTTAATTATCCGTGACGCCCCATCTGTTGCTGATACGGGTAACTAATTCAGATAGTACCCACGGAATTCCTTGCCAGGCTATCACCGTTCTACACAGATTAGCGTTAGAAAAAGCGAATGATATCTAACAGTCATCATTTCCACAAATTTCCACAGCTTATGCGAATGTCTTGTCTTAGAGACAATTAATGAATCCCCTTTCCCCCCACCGGCTGTTTACAAGCTCTTCAGACTTGATTCAGGCACTTACCGCGGTCGACCGTGCTGCTGCTGGTGTGGATTTAACGGCCAGACTACGTGCTTTGCTCAGCGGCGGCGCTGCCGACAGTAGCGACTGTTTCTCACTGACCTCCATTGCGATACATTTTCATTCTGGAGCTCAGCAGACGGGACAGACACACTCTGTCTCGCTCTCTCTCTCTTCCGCTTAAAGGTCTACTGGCGAGCAATGTCCCCTAATGACTGAGTAAAGCTCAATGTACGATTTGATTTCCAGAATCTTCGTGGATACCATTCCCCTTCCGTTCTAGGACAGTGGCTATGAAGCGATGCCAAAAGTGGCCCAGTGAGTGGCACAGTGGGAAAGTAGGGAAGGCAGGGGCAAAGCGTCCTCGAAGTTGAGAAGCGGCGTGCAGACCCAGCAAACATTGCTTTATATTACTTTATTCCAGGGCATCTATGTTACTGATTGATATTTAAATGTATCCACAGGGGTAAACCTACATCTGAGGGATCCTTACAATTTTATAACTATAGTCAAGTGAAGCTCGTGACTGATGAGCCTCATTAACATATGACCTCAGCTCTACCGCTGGCCGAGACCTTCACAACGTATATATATATAACCACTTCCACTTACAATCGTGACGTCTGTGTTATTGACTTCTTCCTGTGCCTGAGAATGTTTCTAGGCGTGTCTCTACACAGTGACAGGCGGGTATTCACCCAGATTGGGGAAATATTATCTTGCACTGAGCTTACTGTCCTTTTAAAAATAAATCGTCCCCTTCCAGACCTTTAACGCGTTTGTGGCGGTTGAATGCCCGTGTGTGTTTATTGCTGGCACCTGACAGCCAAATTGCTATAGTCCCTCACCCGATCACACTTTTTTTTCTCAATGAACTATACACGTATATTAATAACGATTTTTTTTTTTTTACCTCTATGTTAACAGAATATTCCGAGTAGAGAGTACTGACTGGATATCACAACAGCTGCCCACACAAGCGATTGATACCTTCATTTAAGAAAGTAGACATAGTTTTCTAAAGCATTCGCCATCTAAACATACCTCACAACGAGGTGTGGAGATCGTTTTAGTGTGTCGTATATTTCTTTTTTTCATTTTACGGATCTCTTTTTTACATTTAAACAAATAATTTGTTCTCTCCTGAGACGTTACCTGAGAGCTGTTGTGCGCAACACTTTTGAAACTGTTAAAGATTTTGTGAAGTGAACAATGTTTATTAAATAAACCTAAGTTAGAATTGTATCTGAATATTTTATGTGAAGAAATATAATACCTATAGGCTTAATATAGAGTACATAGCACAGTGCACAAGGCCCTGAGCCCTCTTCACTTGCGCGATGAGAGAGAGAATAACAGTGGACATGCAAATGTAACAATACATATGAATGAGTTAGGTGTATGACGATACGATGGTTGAAAGATAAGACTAATTAATAATAAACATCTCGTAAAGTGAATCTAGTTTGTCTACATTGGCATCATTTTTACAACTGGTCTCTCGAGCGCACATAACGGAACGGAAGGAATTCAAAAACACAAGGAGAGGAAGCAGCAAGGAAGCTGGAGTCTCGGTGTTAGTAAAAGTTTAGTGACTCTCGCGGTCTGTACACCAACAACTGTGTATGATCTTTAGAGGGCTGTTTCGAGTAAACGAAGGATAAGATCCTCTTCAGTCAACATAAAACGAAAACATCAGTACACCTTTACAGAAACAAAAAGTAAACATCAAATGATCATTAAAGATCCAAACCGCTTTCAGTAACGATTAACGCAACTACCAAAAAACAAAAACAAAAAAAACAAAAAACAAAAAAACCAAAAACAAAAGCAACTACAAAGCACACGATTCCTTCTTATTCTTCTGTCGTCAGTCTCTTGGTCTTATTCATCTTATTTTGTTTGAAGACTTAAATTATTTTGTCAGTAAACACACATTAATGCAAGTGGTATGAGTGTATAGCGTTCTAGATCGAAACATTACAAATAAACATTAAGATTCATAGAAAAAAAGTTTCATGACATGATCATATTAATACAAATATTAATTTAAACAGGACCAACCCAAATTCAGTTGGCACTAACATTGCTCAAATGTCAACTCTTCGTCATTGTGTGCCAAACACCTTCAGAGCAGCTTTTGTAAGGCATTCAAAGGGCCACGTGTACTCACAACTCACAGAAAGCTCTTGTCTTTTCAAACTGAGTCACATGCTAGTTGAAAGTTTCACTATTTGTGTCGCGCGTGATTTAGCATTTGAACGGCTCCCTTGACCCGCCTGCCGGAGTTGCGGACACGCTCTCGTGCGCACCTTTCACGCGCGATTGAAACCTGCAGGTGCGATATCGCGTCATCGTATGGTGAACCAGAAACGGGCTCTCTCACTGCTCACCTGGGACCTGACCTCTCTTTCGGGAGTCAAAGCTAACAATGGGGAAAATATATATATAAAGCAGTCAGATAAGATACGATTGGTCTTTGAACAGCCGTTGTGAGATAGTGAAGTGGGGTTGGGAGAGAGGGCAACATCCTAAGAAGTCGCTCACCGATTGTTGAAAGTACACCCTGATGGAAATGGAGAAAAACCCTTCTCATAGAGCTGTGTGATGGGTGCAACTGTTTACACGATATTTCTCAGTGTGTGTTTGTGTGGGTGAGTGAGAGGGAGAGAGAGATCTTTCTTTCTCTAACCATTTGCTTACTTTTGCACGTGGCAGTGTTCTAGACATAATAGCTACAGTAATGGCTCATACATTTCCATAGCTATAGCTACAAGTATGGCGTATACTATTTCCATAGCTATAGCTACAGGTGTGGGTAACCTACAACTCCTTTCCACAAAACTCACCTCCATTATGCACAGAAAGAGAACTCGCGAAGTGGGGCTTCTAATTAAGTCAAGGCACGGCTCCGACAGGACTATACTTGTAGATGGTTGCTGTTGTTCCTTGCAACTTATACAGTTAAAACATGGCAACTTATATGCATCGCACAAACCCACTTATCGCCTGGCATTCATGAAGACCAGTGAGGTCAGTACACCTACTGAGGAATATATACAGGTGTAGCACCTCGACATGAGCAAACGTTCAGTGAATAGAGTCTGTCAAATTCTCGTTTACTACAACTCCACTCAGGTCGCAGTAAACATTCGGAGACCGCATTGGGTGCCAAAATATCAGCCTATGCCCTTGCAGTGCCCGGCAATCAAGATAAACCTTTTGTAAAAATAATGTATAGTACACATAACCACCAGCAATAGTTTGAGGAAATACTAACGAGACAATTTAGTGTACAATAACTGATTAAGATTCTATATAAATCTTTCAACGGTTTATAATGGTGTAAACTTTATGATTTATCGAAAATGACTCCATCACATGTTAACATATCTTGTGATGCTAATTAATTAAAGATGTGTAATTGTTTGATCAAATTTTAAATAAATAATATTTCTTCTTGAAAAATATGGAAATGTAACTTGCGTGTTTGCTGAAGGGCTTCACGCTTATCGAAGGAGAACTATGTTTCAAGAATTAATTAGCGTTTACAATTTTGCTTACAAAGTATACTTAAAAAAAAAAAGGAAAGCCAAACAAACCCATCTAACTGATTAATAGCAGCACGTATACTTGTAGGAATCTTTCGTCTACGGGCTGGTGCAGTTTTTAGTTTTTATCTAGGTTTTATTTCTAAAAACCATTGTGAGATGTTCTGAAAATAAAGCTGCACAGCATGAGCTCACCATTTCTACAAATGATAAGAAAAACTCGGGAAGGGGTTTTAATTTTGTCGGGAGCGGGGAGTCGCCGTCGAAAAATAGGGTGGGGGGAAGAGTCTTGCCTCGAGAGTGTAAGTGTTTGTGGTTGGCACTGACGATGCACTTTTGATTATTTATTATTCTGCTTTATTTTCTATTTAAAACGATACTCAAACGCAAAGACGAACTCGTATTACTGGACTGCTGTCAGACGATTTTTGTTTCCAGTTAACTACTAAAACGAGGCAGGTTAATTTGTACAAAGTTTAGTCACATTCACTCGCCGAGTCCAGAGACTATAAATATTAATTATAGTCTGTGTAAATATTATTTATAGTCTGTGCAAATATATTATTATAGTCTCTGCCGAGACTAACAGGGGAGAAGTTCGTGAGGCGTGGGGCTCAGCAGACAGACAGCAGTCCACCTATATATACATCCGTAAAAGGAACAGACGCGGATTATCGCCCTTAGTTGTGACTCTTGTGAATGGGAGAATAGCGTAAGCAAACTATCTCAGTAGTAAATAAAATACTCTTAACGCTGCAGTAATGGAACTGTGCCTGACATACCATGTACCTTTTGGGAAGACTCTTGACTGGAGATGTCTCGTGACCCGATTCACCACTAGGTCAGGTACTCTGCGGTGAACGACTCTCGAAAGCTATTGTTACGCCCAGTGAGGTATAAAGTAGATGTCTTTATCGCGCAGCTGTAGTGCAGGGTTAGTTCTGCATTGTCACCATCAATCGTATCTCCGAGAAAATATTATTTGGTCGAAACGAAATCTGTCTGTCGATCATTTGATGGCTTCAACAATTAAACACCCTAAGTACCCCAGCTTCGTGCATTTAAGCACGAGAGGTACATTCTACGACGTCGGCTACAATGTTGGTGTTAGTTTCAGTCGTCAGCTGCAATGTTTTTTCGCAGAATCAAAAGACATTCAGAACAAACTTTTACCATTTTATGACAGTTCCTTTGGCCGCCAGTATTTCGAAGAATCCCTGAAAGTGACTCAAGAGTGTTTCCCGCGGTACATAAGGGAGGTGCAAGGCATGTCTGATGGCAGTGGAATACCATTCGCACATTTGTTCATGAACAATGTCTCCAAAGAAGTGTACAATGTTTTGTTGGATCCACTGTACAAAGAAAAAGAAAGCTTACAAAAAAATAAAGCAGACAAAGAAAAAAGCATAGATAATTTTGGATGTAGTGATGTTTTCATTAACAGACCAGACCTAAAAGTTATTGTGCATAACGAAGACTGTGATCCTTTGATGAAACCATATGGTTACCTACTCTCTGCAGATATAGAAGATGATGGAGTTAAGGAAGAGTTCAGTGCATTTTGCTACCCTGGGTACCTGCCAGGATGTGCATTTGGATTTAATGCTCATGGTTTGACAATCTCTGTAGATGGCTTGTACCCAGATAAGATTACAAGAAATTCTCCTGGCAGAATTTTTCTCAACAGAGCCTTGCTAAGTGCTAAAGATATTCAGGATGCTTGCCATATCCTTGAAAACGAACCATTTGGAACATCATTTGCATTTTGTGCTAACATTAGCACTGCTGAACATGAAATGTATTCCATTGAAGTAGGCCCAAACAAGCCAAAGTCAGATTTGCACATTTATCAAATTCAAGAACAAAGTGATGTCAGCAAACCGTGTCATTACTATCATTTCAACAGTTACCAGCACCTTCCGGTAAGCTTTTCTGATTTTGCTGATTCCAGTTTATGCATCCTAAGTAAATGCCAGGTCATCAGAGTGATTATTGGCATTAGTGCTTGTTGATTGATTTTTTTCATTCATGTTTGTGTTTTCTGATAGGATGAAAGCATAAAAATGCAAACATATTAGTAGTGTTATAACAGGACACAACAAAAGGACCTTACATGTTAAAGCTTAAAAATGATGACAGAAATTTCCCTTTAATTCATGCACAATTAGGGCTGGTCAAAATTCCATGGTGCCTAGAAAAAACAACAAAAGAGCATTATTACCACCACTACCACCATCATCATTATTCAGTTGCATACTTTTGTGTGGTATTTTTCTAAGTATTTACCTTTTCAGACCAAACTACTTTTTCTTGTATGCTATGGTAATAGTAACCAGCTGATTTGATTTTTTTCCCTCAAATTCTGCTCTCCAATGCTAAATATAAAACTTAAAAATATTTATGCATTATTACATTAGTAATAAGTTGTTAAAAATTGCAGGATGTTTATAGTTTGCTTTTGTCGTAATGTTGAAGTGATTTTATGTAGGCACTTTGTATGTTCCATGTAAAAGGCATATATTCACCGCAACTAAAAAATATATCCATGGTATTCATATTGCCATGGCATAGCGTCGCACGAACTGTTTCATCCTACACTTTGTGCGAGTTTGTTGCCTGTCTCGCGGTAAGTCGCTGCGATCTGCGCGGTTCGGACACGATAGGGACTCATTTCTGTCATCTGACACCACAGACACCTGTTACTTCTGGCACCACAGCCATTGTCACAAGAGTTTCTGTGGTGATGGTTGGAAGAGTAGCATACCACCCGGCGTTTCCTCTTCACTGTCGTCATCCTGAAGGTATGGCGCCTCCCGCAGTTGAATGTCCTTTATCTGGAGTATACCAAATGATCGTCTAGGTACACAAGAAGGACTGAAATTAAACAGTTCGGCATGGTGGTCTGCATTAACTCTGGAAAGTGGCTGGTGTGGACGTCAGACCCATTGGCATCCTGGAACGGGCGTGTTGCCAGCGGCCTAGCCATCTTTTGTTGACAATGTCTTCTCAAGATGAGCTTCATGCACGGCTGCCTGTACTGCCTGCGCACATCTGCGGTAGAGTCCATTATCCGATCAAGGACGTTTCCTAGTAGAAGCGACACGCGCCTCCTGCGCTCACTTGTGACCACATCGACCAGGTCCTTGACCACCAGGATAGGAACGTCCTCAGACGCTGGCCGTAAACATGTCCACCACCGCCACTCCTGAGTTTGTTAGCTGTAAGTCCTGTATGTGCCCTCGTGCCCACTCGTCAGTGACCGTCGTTACCTCACTGCCGGTGTCGAGCAACGCCAATCACTCAACTGCCATAAATGACAACCTCCGCGTCGGACACTTTCCAGTCAGGCCAGCTACACTTTATTTCCCTGTCATCCTGTTACGGACGACGGGGCAGTCACTTTCCCTGACCGGTCGGGCTGCAGTCTCCGAGATGGTGTCAATCGCCGCCACTTCGACGCTCTGCGCCGCCTTCTACCTCGCCTGCTTAAATTCTGGAGCTTCGCGGCGTATTCGTCGACCACCTCATCACGTTGCTGTGGCACTGATGTCGACATCTTTCCATCGCCGTACGCCTCCACTAGGACACCCAAGATCTTTCTCGGCGTATCTCTTGCGTCATGCGGAAGCATCAACACTCGACGTCTGGCAGTCCCTCCAGCGAGCTCAAGATGTAACCACGAGCCGCATCTGACACATCGGGTTTATGGCGAGAGCTAACTCGACCTCTGTTCAATCTCGTCGACACTCGTTGGTCCACCGGCAAACTACTGAAAGCGGACTACCTAGTATGCTCGTAGAGCCTCTGCCCACCCAACGGATAGCATCATGTCCTCTCTATGTACTAATCTTCTGTCGTGGGCTTCTGCCCATGATGAACAAATGTTTCTTTTTTGTTCAGCAGTGCTTTTAGGCCTTGGTCACCCAAGGTTTGTTGTTAGGATAAAACATACACTGCCTTGATGGACTGGTGCAATCAACACTATTTTACTCCTCACTTTTACTCCTAACTGTTTGTTAAATGTCTGTATAGGTATGTGAGCAAAGACAAATTTCTGTCCTCCTGGGCAGACAATAAAGTCTGTTTTGATTTTGATTTTGATTTGATTTTGATTTGATATGTTTTAACCAAAAATAATTGATGTGTGTTAGTAGTCTATATGGACATAATCCGCTAAAGATAAGATTTAGATTTGTGGGTTTGAAACAGTTTCCACAACTGGATTCTGATAAATGTCTTTTTGTCGTTACATATTTTTTTCCCAAAGAATATTTATATTTCTGACAGGTACTTGAAGCTCGTCCTCTTCTCAGTTCAAAGGCTCGAAAAAAGCGATCAGATGAATTACCGCCACCTAGGACATTGGAAGATGCATTGCAAGTCATGAGTGATTCAGAAAACAATCTTTTCCCAATATTTCGAGCTCCTGGACCAGCAGATTCAGCAGAAACAGTTAGTACTACGGTTTTTGATGTTCTGACCAGGAAAGTGTTCATCTATCAAGGCAAACCAGCAGCTGTCAGCAATAAGCCTATTATCAACTTGCCAATGTACATCTAGTTTGTACATATGCTGTCGTCAATAACATTCCTGATGAATTACAGGTCAAGAAAAAGAGTTTTGTGCAACTACCATTATAAGTGAATGTGAAACTTATGGAATAACCAGTTTTTGTGAATTTTCTCATGATTTTCTCTCCATATCATTTCCTTTGCTGGAGTACAAATTATGGATTTATTATTAAAAAAAGTCTTTAAAAAAACAACATGAAAACAACATGTAGCCAAAGCCCTTGTGCAAACACAAACGCACGCACACTTGTGACCACTCTGCAGGGAAGGATTACAACTGTCAGTGCATGTGTACTCAGTCTTTACAAGGTGTCACACCACCTGTGCAGATAAAGATGTCGATCAAAGCAGGTGAAGGTTTATCGGAGGGTTGGGTGCATAAAACGTCTTATGACTACTTTATCTGCTCTTTAGTCTCGCTCACATGGGCGTTGTCGGCAACATGCAGATTATCAAGATCTGTCTCATTAACGGTATTTTAACCTGACCTATTGCCTGATTATTAAAGGGACAATGTAACTGTAAAATAGCACTTGACCCCTGCATGCTGCTGCTATGACTGCAGTTATGTTCGGCCAGTAAGATTTGGCTACGGAGGTTTGACACATTTTGCTCAGTCTAACATTTGAAGCTTTTCTTAAGCTGTGATTAAGAGTTCAAATTGCAAAAAATCAGGTATACAAGTGTGTGTAAAATAGTACCTGAACTTTCTGCGGGTGCAATCAATACAGTTAGTCGGCGCGTTGAAGGACAAGTAGAGTGCAAATTTCATGATTGGGTAAAATTCTGTGCAAGATATTATTTCCCCAAATCTGCACAAATACCACTCTGATAGCATTTAAACATTTTATAAACGGACATCTCTTCCGCTCTTTAGGTACACAATAAAACATCATGTGGGAGAAAGGAGGTCAACAACACAGATGTCAAAATTGCATGTGGACACGCTTTAGTTGTCAAGGGCTCAGCGAATGGGAGAAAGCTGTAATTAGATGTTCATTAGGTCGTTTCTGTGTACAAACAAGTCGTCGCAATTTCGATCTCTCTCTTTATGCATGGAGAAGTCAGTAAGTGTGTAGAGTGTAGATTTACAACGCTTTACTAGCTGCTTTGAGAAAATACTTATTCAGATTGTGTTATTGTTATTTTTGCAGTTAATAAACCAGAAAAAGATCATGTGCATGGATCATCACCTTATTTCAAAACGCATGCGCGCGCATACACACACTGTCTCTCTCTCTCTTTCTCTATTTCTTTCTCATCTTACCTGAAAGCCGTAGCTTCAGTCTGTTCGGCAATTTCGTAAATAAAAGCTTATATATCTATATCTTTGTGTGTGTATGTGTGTGAAAGTAATTATGCAATTAAGATTTCTGCTCTTGACTTACCTCAAAGACCTCTCTAACGTGTAAATGACTAAACGCTTGGAATGGTGGTAACGCTTGTTTTATTGCCTTGAACCACATTTTAGATAGTTAAAAAGGACACTTGTCGCCCTCATGGTTGCATGGAAACAACTATCGCAGAAAGCATCTAGGTGAAGGTGTTTAGCTCGTCAGACCTTTCTAAAAATAGTGTTTGCTAACAGCGTTATCTAACTGGTCTCAATGATCACATGATCGGAACATGCTCAGTCCTTGCTCAACCTTTTCAAATAGTCGCACTTTACAAAGTCCGGCGGCTGAGACGATTGTTCGTGTACACTGGGACGACTACTACTGGCTCCTACAACACCTACAGCTATCTTACCTGGAAGCAATAGCTCCTGTCTGTTCCACAATTTGAAGGTTAGTTCTTTAACTTCCTTCACGACCTAAGTGGCCGAAGGAAATATTCTGTTCAGATCGACGACATTCACAAAATATCAATATAATAATATATATATATATATATTATAAAATATAATAATAATTTGCAGGGGCAATTCTTGAATCGCAATGCTTCATTGGGAGGACGTGCTGAAGAAGCTTCTACGCCGTGGGAAGGTGTATGCCGCGGCCGTGCTGGACCACGATGGGCGACCCCTCCTCACCATGCCCGAACTGGTCATCAAGCCCGAAGAGGGTGAAGGCCTCGTTAGAGCAGTCACCTGCAACTACCGCTTCGCCTTCAAGCTTCTCTTCAACGGCACCCTCTTCACGTGCTTCCACAAGGACAAGAACATCATCGTGGGCCTCGCCGATGAGACGGTGTTGGTGGGGAAAGAGGTGAACGGTGCCTTCATCGTCGGTCTGGCCCTGTCCGACTCTCCTGGGTCATGCATCTTTGAGGTCACAGAGGTCGCAAAGACTGTACGGAAGAGGGTGTTCAAGGCAGCTGCCCACGTGGCTTCTGCCACAGCGCCGGCCCCCGGGATGAACTCGAAGGCGCATGACTGAGATCCTGCTTTTGGAACTGTGTGTCGGAATATTGCAAATCATCAATGTGATATGCAGACATTTTTCAGGGTAAAGTTTTGACCTTATGTGGTGCTATATCTGGTATTTTACGTTGCCATGACAGCGAGACGGTGTTACTAGTCGACACTCCATAGCTTATTAGTTGATGTACTGTTTTGCTTACCATATACAGGAACAAAGTGTGCTGAAAGGAAATAAATTAGGAAATGCAAGCTTGATCGACCGCGTGTTACGTCAAGCAGCTATAACGATTCTTTTAACGGCAACATGATTGTTTAAAGTCATATACATGTAATTTGAAAAAAAAAATCGACAGATCTTCGGTAGTAAATGACACGTAAATTAGAAAAGAAAAAAGAAACCCAACGTTGTTTCAGGGTTCAAACTTTTTCCTCTTCGTATCTAAGGCGGTACATAAGACACCATTTAGATACCTCCATTTTTGTATATTACCAGCAAGTTTAGCCATGCTGTTGTAGGATAGTTTCTGGTCTTTAATTCTGTTCTACCACTGCCACTACCACTACCACTACTACTAAGTATTATTTCAAGTTTTTCCCATAAACGAGCAAGCGTTCCAAATGGCTATTTGTGTCTGATGAGTATGTTGCACCTTTAATTGATAACGGCATTGAGTCCTGCTATCTAGATAAATACATGTCAAGGACTTGGAGTGTGCTGCACATGGTAAAATATCAGTCAAGTGGTGTATGAAATGAAAAAGTTGGGTATGAGGCAACCCATGCCACACAACGCAGGTCGAGTATCTTGTTTTAAATCCAGATCTGAGGCAATGTCTCATGTTGGTCTTGCCAATGTGTACAATATCAGCATGACAGAACTCTAAAGGTTAATTTTCAAAATGTAAACTAACATTTAATCTTCGAGTTTTACATATAAAGTAATGTAAACACTGGTGATAAATTCTAGTGTTGGAGTACACAAGTGTTCGTGAAGTAAGGCAGAAGAGAGAAAGAGAATGTGTATGAAGGAGTGGGAGAGAGAGGAAGGTAGGTGTGTGTGTGTATTCCTTCTCTTTGCATCGGGATCAAACACCAAAATTTGAACAAGGAGAGTGTCACTTTTGGCAAGTGATATTTCACCAGGGTAATCATTTGAACACCGGATGCCGCTATTTTCTATTTTTTTTTAAAATCTAGTTTTTATTTTTTAAAACTGTTGGGTGATGTTCTGAAAATAAAGCTTATTCTATGAAGGCAAAAGTGTCGATCATTCTGCAATGAATACGCATGTGTGGTGTATTCCTTCTTACATGCTGTTATCAACAACTGCAATTCGATAAGTAATATCTGGACGAGGAAGGTGATGATTAGGATAACCTTGATTAATTCATCAGCTGACATAGAGTGATGTGGTTCGTGTATCATTTTTGCTCCAATAACCACATCGCATGAACTCTTTTTTCAAAGCGTTTCAAGTCCAAGACGAACAAGGCAAAGACAAGGTCATATCTAAGGTGGGACAGGGGATAAGGTAGCCAAGGAGAACTGGATCGAGGACCAATGCCGGACCATAGATTGACATATTCGGGATTAGATCAATTTCACAAAGTGGTACCTTTCAGCCATATTAACATTCTGAGCTACCTAGGAAAGCACTGTTGCGTTTTAAAGGTGCATTTTGTCTATTGGATGTGAAAGATATAGTATTTCACAAACTGAATGACTACACCTTCCTTTCTCGAGACATACAAACATCGCCATGCCCAGCAAGAGGCTGCTTCGCAAACGTCGAGATATTATACATGGATGCACTTAGTTGTGATGAGCATATGTTTAGTTATCTTGCGAACAGAAGAGGGGCATTCACCCAGATTTGAAGAAGTGTATCTTGCACTGAGCTTTGCCCAACTTTCCAAACTGCCATTGAAAGTGAAGGTGTTGCCTGCACTTTCAGTCAGGAATTGATGTTCTCGTCCAAAAGTGCCAGGAATGCATACACGATTCGACCTTGTCAGCCACTATCGTTATTTAATGACGTATATGTTTATCAAATTTCGGTTTATTTTATTTTTGCGACATTTTTGCGCTCTCCTCTCTCTTTCTTTCGTTCCAGGATGCAGCAACCGTCACAACACCCAAATCGTCAATATTTTGTCTCGACAGATACTCGCTCGAGCTTGTGTACACAGCTAGATCTGGGGAAAGACATTCTGAACAGAATATGATAAACACCGAAGAAAGGAGTCGAGTACACAACCACTGGAAGGCATAGAATGACTATCACAATAAGTGGTCAATGAAATGTCAGACTATGTAAGCTGATATACTCGTACACTCAAATAGCAGTACAGTGGAACCTCGGTTAACGAACTTAATCCGTTCTGGAAAGTTGTTCGTTATCCGAAATGTTCGTTATCCGAAGCAATTTTTTCCATAAGAAATAAAGGAAATAGATTTAATTGGTTCCCAGCCCCTGTTGACTCGCTAATATTTGAAAGTTACAGGCTATAAATGTATTTGTTTTAATGAGAACAGTTATAATGCAATATAAATGGAGTTAAATAAACATAAAAACATTAACGAAAGCATTTAAACATCAGAAAACTTGCCGTTTTGACGGCGCGGGTGGAAGCAGGTGTGGGGAGGAAGGGGTGGAATGACTGCTTTGATTCCCCCTCCGTGAGCACACGTGACATTATAAAATCGGGGGTGACTTCCCTTTTCTGTAGCTTTGAGGTTAAAGGAAAAAACTTGTCCAGTGTCTGTTCCTTCTGCCTTTTTGTAAAACTCTTCGGTAAGACGACATCACATATCCGACAGACGCATGCCACCTTCATACTTTGAAATCATTTCCTTTTTCAATTCATTTGTTGGCCGCTTCCTTGTCATTACCTCACTACTATTAATTGCTCTTAATCTTCTTTGGAGCCATTATTGAGGATTATCTTATTAAATAAAGCACAACAATCACTAAATAAGAAGGATGCTCACAGATAAGGAACGACCGATCGTAACTGTGTCTCGAGCGCGAATGATGACATGCTGGTCGGTCACGTGTGGTTAACGTGGCTGTTCGTTATCCGAAATTTTGTTCGCTATCCGAGACAAACTTTTAACGAAATTTTTGTTCGTTAACCGAAATATTCGCTATCCGAGGCGTTCGCTAACCGAGGTTCCACTGTACTAACCTGAACATCGTGTTTTGACGACGTGCGATTTAATGCATGTGTGAATGCTAGCTATGGATGATTGGTTTCAAATCCACCACATTTGCCCTTAGTGCCCTTAGCAGCTTTGGAGGGGCGAACTCGATCGTGTTGACAGTGAACAGCAACTTCTTCTGTGATATTCAAACTGGAGTCGACTCCACGGATGAAGATTGCGAGTTGTGCGGTGTCCGTCGTGTCAGTACTAAATTTTATCGACTGCAAGAGAGTATGCAACAAAGTCTTCGCTTTTTTTATCTTCTGTGTTCTCACATCAGTGGCCATCTCACAAATCCGATCAGCAACCGTGTTTCTGCTGAAGCTTACATTACAAACATTTGCATTTTAATTGTTTGGACACAAGACTTCACACACTGTCATCATGCAACTCTTCACAAACTCTCCCTCATTAAATGACCGATTGACCGGGCTGATTTAGCGATCTCCTCTGTTATAATTTTACCCATCAGCAGAAATCACAAAGATCAAACCATGCATATAGCACGTTATATCCAAATATTCCGCTTCAAATTAATACAGATCGACCTTTGGACAATATTCTTCCAGACGTTAGGACTGGACGATGCACGACTAGCCTCCCTTGCGATGCGTGTCACGTGATCGGAAGCCTGCTAGTAAGCGTGGCAGCAGACGATCGGTCGCCTGGATTCTGCAACCTGACGACATGTTTCTCACGATTCTTTGTTCTGCTTTTTTATTGTTCTTTACAGAAGCAGTTGAAAGACCGAGAGGTGTTCCGCTTTCAAGTAAGTTAAAATGGTGATTTTATGGGTATCATTGTGTCATGTTAAATTTTATCGATCTAATAATAATTTCATCATAAACGAAGAAGCTGAATCCTCAGCATGATAGTCACTTGCTAAATACAAAATATAGATGAAAACAATAAGTTCAGTTTTAATTTCTTAAACGCTTACAGATTTTTTACTACATTTTAGGAGGCTATAGTTTGCTGTCTAGGCGCTGCTGTCATAAGTAGACGTAGTACTTTAGTCCAACCTCTATAGTACATCTGCGTGTTTAATATAATATACCATGCAATATTACCACTAACAACAGCAGTATCGGTTTTGCAAGTGCTGATAAATTCTTCACATATTTATTTAGAGTTGTATAGTATTTAATTATTTTTCTACTAATAATTTCATCCATCAGATAATTATATGCACACAGTCTGTTTAAGATCATGATAATAGACTACAATTGTGATAAGAGATAGTGATAGTGATAAGGCTTAACTTTGTTTCCATCAAAAACAACAAGAGTTTCAAATTACATGCAGTTGATGGTGTTAATGAAAAATGCTTTTCGGAATTTTATCACTGAAGTAATGTAGTCATTCATGTTTTTCTTCTTTAGACACTTAAAATGTCTAAACAGAAATATGAATAATTAACATATATCTTTCTTTCCATACCTGTTTCTTTCAGAGGCATCATTTTATCAAGTTGACCAAGAGTTTAAATGCTTGACAACTGGACAAGTAATTCCATTTGAATACATCAATGACAATTACTGTGACTGTACTGATGGTACAGATGAACCAGGTTAGTTGTGTACGTCCCAGAAAATTGTTTCTTTTAAAGCTGCTAGCAACTTATTAGACATAATCCTGAATAATGACTCAAGAGGTCATACATTTTAATACAATTGTCATGGTGCAATTATTCTTTGCTGTATTGTATTAAATAGTATAGAAATTCCAAATTTGACTACTTTGATTTAAAATTTGTTATAGTCTGTATTTGCTAAATTAGTGTAATTATTGTATATTCAAACTTTACAGGAACATCAGCATGTGCAAATGGGTTCTTCTATTGTGAAAATAAGGGATTTCGTGGAGAATACATAACGTCTTCAAGAGTAAATGATGGAATATGTGGTATGTGCTTATATCTTACTTTAAAAATTACTTTGAAACAACTGTGCAAATGATGTGTTTCTGTCATGTAAATATGTCTGATGTGTCAATTGAATATGTCATAGAAATTTGAATTATGTGTAGTACGAAACTGTCATGCTGACTGCAATATTTTTAAAACTTTTTCTTTCAAAACTGAATCTTAATTAAATGCCTTCCCTATTTCTTAAAACATGTTTTTACTATTTATTATGCTTTTTTAAAATCTTATCGCAGACTGCTGTGATGGCTCAGATGAGTATGGCACTGAAGAGTTTCAGGAAAATATAAAGTGTATAAACACCTGCAAGTAAGTTTCTTCTGTGGTCATGTTTACCTTTCTTGCTTACTTAAAAACTGAAAATTAACATGCAAGTATCAGTTATTTATTATAAAGTTGATAGCAACACTGTTTTAAATTATGTAGTCATAAATAACTAGCGAGGAGACAATCAAATTGTTAGGATAAAATACTTTTTGTAACCATTTTCAGTGAGCTTGGGCGAAAAGAAAGGGAGGAGCGGGAAGCATTCCAGCAACTGCAGGAACAAGGATATAAGATAAAGCAAGAGTATATACAGCAAGGCAAGCGTACAAAAGATGAAAAGCGGGTGAGTGTTTAAGTGAATTTGTTGTAAGCATTACTTTTTTGTGTATACCCAGTTGTGTATTTTATTTCTTAATGTTGTACTATGTTTGAATGTTGGTGTAGGCACGTCTCTCAGAACTAGAAAAGGAGCAAGTTAAGCTTGTGGCTGCAAAAGATGAATTGCAAGGTAATTTTTTATGAATATTACATACTATTTTACCTCTCAGTCTCCAATTACACTTACTCCACACACATATCAATACACTTTGCATACAAAGAAAAACAGCTTATATTGCCTTTATATTGGTGTGTAATCTTTGGCAAGGAACATTTTTGTATATTTCCATAGATCGTTACCATGAATTTACTTGACTCTTATTTGATGAAATTTTGATGTTATCACTGGTAAACGTATCACCTTATGGTATTGACATTCAGCACACAGTTTCTCAGTGTAAATATTGTCTTTCGGGGTTGACAACCTCATCTCAATATGACGTGCTGCACATGTCATGACTCTTGAGCTGCTTTTTCTGTTTCTTGGGTGGCCATGTGATGAAGTCTGTTGTTCTGGTTTGTTCTTGTTCACCTTTGTCTCTTTGTCTCAAACTGTTCCTTTCATTTTTCCTCTTGCTTCCATGTTTGCAAGCTGTTTAGTTTCTTGACATAAAGAAAATATAAAATTGATTAGGTGTTTTGTGTGTGTATATAGGGTTAGCTGACCTTGTGGAAAGATCTATGCCTTTAAAAAAGAAAAAAAGAAGATTCGCTGTGCTCATTCGCTTTAGGAACACTTGCATTGAACTTGTGACTTGGCTCATAACTTTTTCTCACTTTCCAGAGTAGAAAGTACAGTGTCACCTGTGCATGACAGCCTTATAATTTTTGTTAGTTTACTAGGGCTTTTAGTAAAATGTATACATATACAAATGTTGCTAATCAGCATAAAGAAATCCGGTTAAAGCATCATCTGGGAAACACTCTCTCCTCATTTGCAGCCAAGAAAGAACAAGTCGAAGCTCCAGAAAAGGAGGCTAAAGACAGACATGAAAAAGCATGGGAAGGTGAGTAGATAACAAAATGTTAATTTTTGTGAAACTGACCACAAGAATTTCTGATAGCAATAGTCACTTTGTCTGCAACACTGGCATCTTGTTGATAAAAGTAAGTATTTATTAAAAAAAAAAATCACAAAAATAATTGAGATTGTTGATGTGTTGGCAAAAGATGGTACCTGACAGATATAACATTTTGTGACTTGTTCCAGTCTTTGGAACTCCTGTGATCATGCAACTTTTCCTTTGCAGAATTTAAAGCTAAGAAACAAGCTGAAAAGGATCGATTAGCAGGAATCAAGGCCTTTGCTGAACTTGATGTGAACAGTGACTCAGCGTAAGGGCTTTTGTTTCCTTGACATTTTATTGCCATTGCACATTTTTTATCACAAGAGATTCAGTGGGAGGGGACTTAATCATTTTTATGGCATCATGTTTGATATAAAACCTTAATATTATAACCCTTGCAACATGCAATACTTTTAAATCTCTTTTAATTTTCGTTTTTTAAGTATTATGTGCGAAAAGTTTCATTCACATTTTTCTTGAAAATTATGTACAGAGTGGATATTGTGGAAATGAGAAGGCATTCTGAGTTTGACATTGATTCTGATGGAACTGTTAGTGAAGAAGAAGCAAGGGTAAGTAATCTTCATGTTTGAGGTCTCAAGTCTGTTTAGTTAAAATGACACACTATTTATGTTTATAATTGTTGTAGACTAGTCTTGTTTGGTTTAGGGAGCATTATATGCTATGAGTAGATATTATAAACAAATTCACTTCAGAAATTGTTTTCTTTCCTATCCTTTCATCATTTTGTAGAGTTGAACAGTTTTACTTGAAACTGAAGAATTATTGTCATTATGTGAAGAGATTTGGTGAAGTTACTGCTATGAGTCAAATTTCATCAACATTCAAAGTTTTTAACAGCTCTGAAAAAGCAGTACCTGGCAGATGATAAAATCATTTATTTCACTTGAAATTGGGATACTCCTACCTGAAAAATAATAATAATAGTAATAAAAGCATTTTTATCGTGAGGCGTTACAGGTCACGCTATCTGTGCTGACCAATAATAATAAAAGAAATGACATTGAAAAGACTGGCTAACGATAACATGCTATGATACAAGACATGGTCACTGAGCCAAAGTATGGTTAAAGAAATACACAAGTGATGTTGAAGTAAGGCATTAAGTGTACAAGAATGATTTAAGTGATAAAATACTTTTGTAGAACTGAACTGTGTTAATTCATAATGGTCAAAATGAATACAAAAGATTAAGCATAATATTTTCAACTCTGTATTCAGGGAGCCTTTGAACCTAGCAGATATTATTGATTTTTAAATGTATGTATTCAGAGGTAGCTTTTTTTATATTCCTCTGTTGACCATTGGCAGGAATACCTCAGTGACAGCGAAAAGGTTGATTTAGATACATTCCTTGATCGAATATGGTCGACCATAAAAGATATTTACAAGCCACCTCCTGAAGCTGCAGATGCAGATATGGAAGCAAAAGGGGAAAGAGAATCTGAAGATCTTAGTGGGTCCACAGCTTCACCCCCAGAAAGTGTAAGTGTTTATATAACCATTAAACTTTTTTTTCGCTTTTTACTTTTACATCAGTATTTATAAAGTAGAATGCTTTTTGCTCTGCACAAAATTTGGCATCACCATCATTTGTTTCACCATCAGGCTATGCATTTATGACTTTGATTTACAGTTTAGCCTAAGGCAAAACTCTTGGCATTTTCATTTTGTTTTTGAGTCATTTAAAATGCTATAAAACTGAATAGCTGAAAATCTAAATTTCATCTAAAACACAACTTCCATGATAAGTCTAAAATGGTGAATGTAAAATAGCTTTTATAAAAAAATAAATGACTTTTGTACTTATGCAAGAAAGACAGCATGCAAATTCTGTGAAGAAGAGAAAAAAGCAGTAATTGCATAGGGCAGTTTCTGATGAGCACTGTTTATATCAACTACTGACATTAAAATTTAAGTTCTAAGTTTTATTATAGCTGATGGTAATAAAGACATATAGACAGGCATATGCACTTATTGTTCAATACTGGCATATGATGCAATTGAGCACATTCAACATGGATGTATCGATGCAATTGAGCTATAGAGCTGTGAAGACATTTGCATTTCTGGATGCGAACTGTAAGAGGAGTGTTAAGGTACGCACTGGTATAATGGTTTCAGGCACTCATGGACCCCGTACTGTGTAATCAGCTTCAGCACGCTCTTTGCACATATCTAACCTTTGTTTATTAATTATATGAGACAGAGTTTAAATAATAGACATCTTTGATTTTAGCAGTATTTTCTTCTGTGGTGGCAGAGGAGAGGGAAAGCGATATGTATTGTGTTCAAAGGCGTACACATAACAGACTTGATCGATTAAGATCACATGTACAGTAAGACAGTGCTGCCTTTACTGATAGTGTTACCACCAGGCTCCTCATTTTGATTCATCCCAATTATACTGCAAACGTTCTGCTTAAATTTCTTCTTTTTTAAGAGGTGTGAACTGAGCTATAAATATTTTGAATTCAGCACATGAACATGTAAAAGTGCATCTTAGGTCTTAATCTTAATCTGGATCTACAGCCTACCTGACCATGATTTTGTCAGATTTAAAATATTTCCTAATTTTTTTTTAATTGTTGAAACATTAATGACAAAACAAATTTGTGATTTGTGTACTTAAAAATGATAATATCATGCCATAGAAAAATGGTCATGGTGACAAGAGATCATATAATTTAAAAAACTTTTTATAATAAGAGTGAATATTTGGTCACTGGATTTTTAGTTACTGTGCTGCAAAACAGTGGAACTCTCTTCTCTTCCATCTACCCTCAATCACGTCTTTTGAAGGTACACGAAAAACACATCTGTTCCATGAGATTACTCCTTACACGGATCAACATAGCTGTCAATAGTTGTGATTATAGTCAATTGACTAGTCTACCTGCTTATGACACTTTCCATCCTTATTTTGTGTCCCTGATTCCTCTTTGTGTTCTCTTTGTTTGTCTTTTATCGCTTTTCTGGATAGTTGTTTCTCCTTCCATCCTTTGTGTTCTATCCATGTCTCCTGCTTGTCATTAAGCACTGAGACCATGCTCCTTCATGAGCGTGATAATGCACTATGTAAATCACATGTTTATTATTGCTGTTTTAATAATTTTTATTGTGCATCAGAAGAAGTGGAAAGGTGTTTTTAAAAGGCCATTGTTTTAAGATAGTTCCAGGAAAAATGAATAACGCAAAGTCTCTTTTCTTTTACTGGACTAGAGTATAGATATGTGTGAATAGTTATGAAGAATTAGTGTATTTTAGCATGACATCTTACAGCTGAAATGAAGTCATCACACAAAATAGAAAAGGAGAAAAAATGTAAGACTAGAATAAATCATTTGCTATGTATCTCTTTCACCAAAAGCTGTTAATGAAGTTTTAATTACTTATTTTAATGCCATTTAAATATCTGTTATTTTGTATTATTTTGAGTATCTATTTCCACATTTTGAACTTTAAAAAATAAACTGTTCATATAACTACATTCACTGCAGTGTTTCTGAAGTTCAAAGAAGTAAAAATTAGTAAATATTCATAAGAAATCTAAGTCACTTTCCTGTCAGTTCAAGTATGCATGCTGCATGGTTTGAGAATTTGATCTCAGGTCACAGAAGTGCAGCATCACTATTCAAATGTATTACATCTTCTTAATAAGCAGTTTGTGAAAAAATTTTCTTTTCACCAAAAAGTATGTCAGGCTGGCTAGATGTCTTCTATTTTTTTTTCAAATTTCTGCTAGATGTATTATGTATTTATAAGCACTCAGACTAACTTCCTGCTATTTTTGGCAATCACATCCAGTAGGCAGTGGACTGCCATATTCTAATGTGCTACTGGTATAAAAACTATTGAAGAGAAGTAGTGTACAAAAAGTAATGATCTCTAGGCCCAGCTAAGCTGCTGTATAACTTTTTTCCCATTTACCAGTGAACAATTTTTGAAGTCATGACAACCATTGTGGTCTGGTATGCATACTGATGCCATGAGAACTACAGTGTGTAATGTGTTCAAATCTTGTTTAGAAGACTAGATCTGAGCATTTCTTTTTTTCTTACTTGGACCTTTTTTAGCCAGATGACATTCCAGCTCCACCATCCCCAAAACCTGTTGTTCCCCCACCTGGCCCTGATAGTCCCGCTGATGGTTTTCATGGTGATGAAGAAATGGATGATGAGTATGATGATGATGAAGAAGACAATGACAGAGACTTTTATGAAGAGGAAGATGAGGTAGTAAGCCACTTTTGCTTCAAAGTTACCAAAAGTGGTTAATATTAGTTTTGACTAAGCATCTGTGTTATGTTTTGTGCAGTTTATGAGGGTGATAGTCTTTACTTTTGTTAAGAACACATTTTGCTTTGCTGAAGGGTATCATAGGGGTTAAATGCATGTGCATTGGCTTATCAGACTAATTTGCTTTTAATCTTCTATCTTTAACATTTCTCTGTTTTTACGCTGCACTTAGAAAACTTGCATGAATTCTATATTCTAGAAATGTTTCAGAATTACAGAAAAACATTCCCATACCAAAATTCTTGTTTAATTTAAAGTGTTCATGCTTTATTATATGCTTTTTATTCTTCAGCAGTAATGTAGCCTGGAGGAATTGCCATGTAATATTATATACATGACAGTAGCATATAGCATGACTTATTTACTCCTTCATTACTTTATCATGGGAGAATCTGTATTAAATAATGTTTTTAATACTTCTTGTAGAATTGAGAATGGCATATTTATTATTTATTATTGTTTTCATTTAAATAAGGAGAAATAAATCTACTTTCTCCACCTGTAAGTAAGAAAAGCAATCTGAAAGTTAAAAAACTAATTTTCATTACTATAATCCATATCAATAGATTTTTTAAAAAAATGGATAAAGATTCTCACTGCAGCACTGTCATAATAAGAATACATTTGCCATAAATAGAATGGATGTTTATGTATGTTATTATGTCTAATAACATACTTTGCTAATATGCTTTTTTTTTATTAAATAACTTGCAAAGTAAACATTTTTGTAATGTATCTTGGTGCTTCCAGATGATTTGGAAGAGCTGGATAAGAAAAATTGACCTAGTTATGCTTGTCCTTTGTTATACTTTGTCTAGTCCAGTATTGAATACAATCCTCTCACTTTTCCATGAAAGCATCGGTTAAACACAATTTTGTAGCTTATACATATTTTTCATTATTCAGAAGGATAAACCAAAGACAGAAGAAGAGCTGAAAATGCCTCCATATGATGAAGAAACACAAAACCTTATAGCAGGTAGGATGACTATTGATTTAACATTTTTACCCTTTCAAAATAGGTGTTATGTTTTTGGTATTTTTTCCTTATATTATTTTTTTATGCTTGCCATTATTTACATAGTGATGTAAGATAGTCTTGAAGAGTAACTGCCCAGTAAATAAAAATACTCAAATTTCCACACCTTAGGTTTGTTTCTCAGTGTTGTAATGAACATAAACATTTTCAGACAAGCATATGAGATCACAGTATGAAGATATAACATGTTACCTTATTACAGCTGCTGATGCTGCTCGTAATGAGTATAATGAAGCTGAGAACAAAGTACGAGATGCAGAAAATGAAATCAAGTAAGTTTCCTTAATCTGTGATTCCTTGTTTTTGTTGAATGTGGATCAGCAGCTCTGAACGCCACTGAACAGTCATTTAAAGAAGAGTGTAGGATTCTTCATGGAAAGTCACAAACCCATTTTGATGGAAAGAACAATAGACTATAAGTTAGTCGGTGTTTTATGCCATGTCGGCAACTCTGGCTTTTTCACAGCGACAATAGACTATAAGGGATCTAAAAATTTGTAAACAGTGACATTAGAATGAGAAAAAGTACACATTTGTCATGAAAGATTTTAAAGCATACAACAAAGCACTTGAAGTAAAATAGTCAGGACAGCAACTTCTAATGTGTTTTGATGAATCTAAACAGCTGGCAAGAGTAAAGTGTTGCGGATCCCACTATTGATGAATCTAAACAGCTAGCAAGAGTAAAGGAGTTGAGGATCCTATTATTTGGTGGCAACAGTGGCAGTGAATATTGGTAGAAATGGTTTATCAATTTCAGTATGGGAAAAGCTACATTACCTTCCCTGGTAAGTTGGGTACCTATTTCTTCTGGAAGGTTGGTAGGTACAGGGTGAGTTGTCTACAAGCCAGAGCAGGGCTTAAGCCACTTCTGCTCCACTGTCAAGTGCACTAACCACCGAGCTACAGAGCCTTGAGCTGGCAAAGTCTTTGAGAAATTGATTAGTTGCTTTGATGATAGAGTTTGAATTTATTTTCATTTTACATGGTTTTGATATCAGATTTGTATCAATCATAATTTTGATGCATATCTTTCAGTGGTCTCAAAAAGTACCTTGAAGTGGACTATGGGCCAGATGAAGAGTTCAGTTCTTTGCGGGGCCAATGTTTCGAGTACACTGACAGAGAGTATACTTATAAGTTGTGTCCCTTTGACAAAGCTGTCCAGAAACCCAAGTCGGGTGGATCAGAAACCAGTTTAGGGTAAGAATATTTAAATCTTTAATCATAGGTTGCATCATGAAGTGTTGCCTTTTATTTCTCACTATATGCATGTGAGCATGCGAACACCCCTCCACACACACAGAATATAAGTGGTGTAGTTAAAAAATGGTGGAAATGATCTTTATTGTATGGAGAAGATGGTGAAGGGGAGCTGAAAACTCAAAATTGTGGAGATAAATATTCTTTATCTGCTCTTTAAACTTGTCTTTATTTAGTATTAATTAAACAGCATGAGCATTTTAGCTTGAAGTTTGCAATCATGATGGATAAATCTGTATCAGTAGGAAAAATAGGGTATATATGCTTGTGTATTAAAAATCTGAAAAAAAAATTAACAAGTTTTTAAAACTGTGCCTTTTGTGCTTACTATTCAAATGTGTACTATTTCAGTAAATGGGGGCACTGGTATGGCCCTGAGGAAGACAAGTATGTTGCAATGAAATATGAAAATGGACAAAACTGCTGGAATGGTCCAAATCGTTCATGCCATGTAAGTCTAGTGGTTTGTGGGATAATGGGCAGGAAGTGGGTCACATAAGAATGCTTTGAGTCCTTTTGCTTGTCAACACATACAAAATTTGTATTTGGATGAATGTAGTATTATCATCTACATGAACACAAATTGATAATTATAAAATGTGCATGTGTTGCATGTATCTTTGTCATGTTATTGATGGAACATTTTGACTTGTCCAGCAAAAAAGTATATCTTGTGGAGACAGTGTCTTTGATTTGTGACATCTATACATTGGCTACACAATGATTATTTAATGGTTATTTAAACCTTACTTTCTGTGGGTGTTATTTTTCAAACATCTAAATATAAACATTTTGTGTTCCTTACATGGTAGTATATTCATGAATTCAAATGTTCTCTTTAAGATGTATTTTATTATTTAATTTGCTGTTCCAGGTTAATCTCCATTGTGGGACAGAAAACAAACTGACAGGAGCAAGTGAACCCAGCCGGTGTGAATACCAGTTTGAGTTCACCACACCTGCTCGCTGCCAGTCACCAGACTCTGCATCCCCAGGCAGTCATGAGCACACAGAACTGTAGCACCTTATTTAGAGTTGCTAGGAATAAATCTCGTATATATTATTTCTATCAGCTTTTTCATTTTGTGAAACAATGTCTTTTATATCAAAGAAATGAATGATAATAACAATAACAGTTTTTAAAATCTTTTACATAAAATGGATTAGGACACTTACAGAATTTATGCCATTTGTAGACAGCATAATGTTCATGCCACATGATAAATTTAGATCAGAATAAACTTGTAGGAGTAAAAAACAGAATGCTTCTAAGGTAAACAGTGAAGACGCCTGTTTTTATTTGTAATTGTAATTATTATTACTTAAAAGATGCTTTGGGCAGTGCGTTGAAAAATTTGAATGCCTAAATCATGGTAATATTTTGTCTGTGACAATCATCTTAAAAAGTAGCCATGAAAAGTACACGAAAGAACTGTAATGATTGGAGTTCAAATTACATTGGTGCTAAAGGCTAACTGCAGTGGTTTAATTTGTGAGCAGAACTACATGTCCTATAAAGAACTTATATTCTTTATTACTGCTGCTTGTGTGACTTGTATGTGAGAGTGTGCAAGCATTGTTGAGAATAAAGCCATACAACTTAACTGTAACTTAAGTTACCCAGAAACTTGAATAGTGAATATTGGACACAACTATGGTGTTAGACATGAGTTTCCTGCTTTATGTTTAGCCGCAGCGTTCATGCAGTTCATCTGCCTTTCCTATCCGTTGCTAATGAGACTTGCTACTGTGGAGAGAGGTGAGGGGAAACAACCATGTAAGCTTTCACTGAAATACAGGGAGCGAAATATAGGAAGTAATTTGATCACAGACCATGATTTCTCACGTAAGGACACATTCAGTTTTCAATTGAAATACTCTTATAATATTCCAAGTAAACATTTTAATCCTTGCATTGCATAATTGATTTACAATCATGTTAATTGTAAATATATCAAACATCTGTTTTGCTGCGTGTTTATGCATATTGTACAGCCTAATGACAGAAATATATAAAATACTTCATGACATCAGAATGGATTTGAATTTGGACTTAAAAGAGTAAAACTTCATTTCAATCACTTTGGGAAGCCATGTCAGCTTTAAACGCGTCATTTGGTCCCGGTAATCACATGGAGATATAAAGATTTATTATGCATTACGCTTTGCCGTAAAGGATACAGATACTAACCAAAAACACCTGTCCGTGTATTTAATGAAAGCACGATATAAAAAAAAAGAAGTAATTCTGTTTACATTGAAAGAACTTATAAGAGAATTTACTCTAATTCTTGAGTTTGACAAAGGTGTCATTATTGACTTGTATTAACGATACTGTCAGTTCTGGTTCTGCATATAGAAAATTTGACTGAAAGGAGGAAGAAAAGGAAAGAGAACGCAAAAATGAACATACCGCCCTTTTGATTTAGCATTTTAAAAGCAGTATTCAAAGGATTTAGTCTAATCACCATCCCCTTGTTCGAAGCCTTGTGGCCCCGTTAAAGTTGATAATTTAATAACATCGTCTCATTCGTCTGATCCATCATCCCACGCGCCTCACACCAAGTAATTAGCCAGAGCGATAATAACGAGGCTGAATGTAAGTCCAGCAAGAGGTCTGACATGACCAGCTGACGACAGAGGATCGGCAAACGAGGGGCAGTCATCAGACCAACCCACTTCGTCGCCATTGGCAGCACGGAGGTAATCGAGGAGCGGCTGGAAATAATCCATTAGAGGCTGTGCGCTCATCGTAGTCTGGCCTGTCAGTTCCTTCAGAGATTCTGTCCACACCTGAGATGATCCCTTGCTAAGCATGGCACTGGAATTGAGAGAAAACACAGAATGTAAGTGCCACCCAGAAATTACAAAATGTTAGAAATTACAAAAAACAGAAAAACGGGGATTACGAATCGCTTAATCAACTCTTCACAACCAGACTAGTTACCTGAGTTTCTGACCCGCTGCACTTGAATTATAGATGTCACAGGTGTGCAAGGGACCGTTATGACCCGCAATACCACACAGGGCTTTGTGAAACTGGAACTGTAGCACGTAACTCACAAAATATCTGCAAATGATAAAAATAAACATGTTCCTATCTGAAATAAAGATGAACAAGTGAATCAATTAAGAACGATATTTGTGGGATGTGGAAGTAGGGTGCCTTTCTTCAGTAAACTACTCGAACACCACGAGTATACAGCTTGAGACTTTAGAGGTGTGCACATAGACAAAGAGAAATGCGTTTGTCGTCGTAAAAGTCTTTTTATTGTGGTTTATTTATTTTATTTTTTGACAGCGGCATAAAATTCCTTGTCAGCAGACCTGATGTAGGGAGTGTTGCCAGGAATGTGATACTTGGCGCCAGGGTCGAAGTCCTCTTCAGACCTTGGGACTGGTGGAGACACACCTTGAAGACCACACCTGCAAGAAGGAAAGACATGTAGTTTGGGTTTACTGCACATTGCGCAGCACGTACACAAACACACACACTAAGGATGGAGATGAAGAGAGTATGCTGTTACTCTTTTCCATGTGTATTTTTTTCTGTGTTACCTGAGGTTCCACCAGGCCTTGTTGTAATCAGAAGCTTTTGTTACGCCTTTGAAGACGCTCCAGCGCCACTGGTCTATGAGGTAACCGAAGGGCAAGAAGGCAATTTTTTGTAAAGCCATCGCCATCAAGAAATTGATATCGGTCTCTGTCACAAACAAGAATTGAAAGCGACAGTATGTTATTTGAAATTCGACACACATCGAAACACTTGTCACTAACACCACACCACCCGCCAGCACGCCACATTCTAGCACAACAGTCATGCACAAACTCAAATAAATCTTACCGTTGTCTTCGACATAGTTCGGAAGCAAACCGATCTTGTTCAGATGCTTCGGTGTCTCTACGGACAGCGAAATGACATCGCCAACTGCTTCATGAAAACCTGACCGACAAGAAACACAAATTAAGATAAATATTTTAGTATTTATTTGGACGCGGATGCACTCGATAAACAATTTTATCATTTTTTGAGAGAATCCAATCATAAAGTAAAGACATCGAGATTAAATGCCAGTCATAATCTCCTTTTAACTCAGTGTTATTGTCCGCGCTTACGATAAAAAATGTTCTTGAATACAATGCTTACAATTAAATTATTTAAGAGAACTGATTTTAATTTCACTACAGCAGTGAAAATGGAGATCAACAAAATATTAAAGTAGTCTGTATTAAACATAATAATGAGATGCATGCATAAGCATTGCCGGTGATAGGCCAGCGTGGTAGAGAACATTCCCATGCATTAATAAAAATTTTAATTTCAAAAAACAAATTCTGAACATGTTCATGGTACCACCAGCTACAAGACAGTCGTTAAAATAATATTTGCTACATGCACCAATGCAATAATGAAACAGCAGCTTTAGCACAAGCGGATACATAAGTGCAGGGAATACAAAGAAATATCAAACATGCAAGAAGTGTTTGGAAGTAGAAAATGTTTAGAATACACATTTGGAATCTGAAATAGAACCTTCGATCCAGTGTAAGCTTCAGCTTTACATAATCAGCTTCCTAACGACAGTACGAGTGTGGTTTGTCTCCTCTAGTGAACACCTCCATTGCCCTCCTATGCTAGTCTACACTTGAAATCTGTTGGTAAGACGCAGAGAACACTCCAACGACATCTTTCCTAATCTGTAACAGCCACTTTTGCTATTTTGTCTTTTCTTGTAAGAGCACTTGACTGCCCGGGGCGACTGACGATGCTGACAAGTTGCAGGCCGCCATTAAGTGGGTGTAGTCCGGAAAACGGGATTCGGTGCCTAAGTGTGGCGAGTGCTATATTTACATGCAGGAATATGTCAAGGATTGATGTTCACTTGCACTTTGACAGTTCATTTGTACAATGACTGTGCCTTAAACTCTCAATGAAACGTGCATTATTGTTCTCCGACAAAAACCAAAAAAATCGGTATTAAACAATGTAATAATGAAGATTACTTGTAAAGCATCGTTCACAACGCCACACACACACACCTCTCTCTCTCTGTAAGATAATAATTTTTTATTATATATAACCAGTGTAAGAAAGTTCTGAATGATGTAAACAACCAAGTGCATTTATTAGCCAAGAACTTAACTTACATGTACGTCTTCAGCCGCTGCTGCATTCATTCTTGGAGCAAGAAATTATTGAAGAATCAACATAAACAACTCAACAGACTATTTATTAATTACTGCAATAAACTTTGTGAATAGGATATAGATCAGCAAAGCGAAGCGAAGCGAGAAAAACTAAACGACTCTCTATACTCTGTGCTATACTCTATACTTATGTATATCTGTGCTATACTCTATACTTATCTCTATCTGTGCTACACTCTATACTTATCTCTATCTGTGCTATAGTCTATACTTATCTATAGCTGTGTTATACTCTGTACTTATGTATATCTGTGCTATACTCTATACTTATCTCTATCTGTGCTACACTCTATACTTATCTCTATCTGTGCGATACTCTATACTTATCTAGACTCTAGATGCTACAAAAAACATGAAAAGCGATGACAGCCAATTATTGTCGCATGTCAAACTACTCTCTCCACCAAAATGGTCGACACTGCTTCTGCAATATGTTTAAATGTAGCACAGTATGTAAGTTTTGGGTTGGCTTATTCCTTTAATTGTTAGCAGGAACCTCTTGTCTGCTCAATGTTGTGTCAGTAACTGCGCTCACCATGAAATCATTACTTTAAAATAGCTTCTGACTCAAAGTTTGGGTGAATTATTTTCGAATTGCTTTTCATTTTGCTTTTTATTTATTTATTTATTTTTTTTGTTATTTGCGAATTTTTTTTCTCAATAAACCGATTGTGATTTAGTGTCCAAATCTTTTAGGGGTTAACGCACAAATTGTAATTAACAGCTGACAGGTCAAAGGCCATGTCCCACTACTTCCATCAGAACTGCCGTAGATATGGACCAGCGATAGGAACCAATTCAACAGAGGTCAAATGTTAACTGGTTAGTTGGTCAGCACCATACACTTTCCTGAAGACCCTCTCAGTGGGTTAATTATAGCACAAATCATGAGGTGAAGGGCAACAACCGTTGGGAGGTTAGCGACCCAAGGTGAAGGGTAGGAGGTCACAGGACAAGGTGATGGGGTTGATATATGTGAGGACATGTTTGGGACTCTCTCGTCAGGTAAATAACGAATGTTGACCTGTATACCCTCTGTTCGTACCTGGGTTAGCACCATCGCGAAAGACCAGGGGTTGGTTCCTATACTGGAGGAAATACTCGATATGACCCATTTCGTGGTGAGCGGTTGACAAGTGGTCCATTGTGATATCAGTGCACTGTTTTACACTGAAAGTCAACAAGCAGCCAGTTAGTTCCACAACAAGTCTCTGCTTTCGTCTTCAAACTCTAAGGAACGGTTTTGATAATTTTTTCTAAATAAAATCTGTTAAAGACTGCACTCAGCATGCTAGATATTTCACGGAGATTCCCCCAGAGATAACACAGAAGGTACGACCACGATGAAAATCGGTTAAAGAAGTTTTACATTCGAAAGGAAGCAAGTCTGTTGCTGACATCGAGTGTTTCCCTTTTGAGATGTTTAAGTCAACCCACTTTTCTTCTGCTCTTGTGGGCCACCTTAAATGTTGACTCAAAACTTCAAAAGTGAACCTTTCTCTCTCTTTCCTTCCCCCACCCTTTCTCTCTCACACACACATGCACACTTGGTCGAGGTGGGAGCATCTACGCATGCACGCATGCACTAACACATACAAAAGCATGCCTCTATCATGGAATAACATACTTCACACATTAAAAGAATTTTCAAGTTACACAAGGGATGAGGCAAAGGTGTTTATGCTGAGCCAGCGACATATCACGGCACAGCATCAGGCCTGTAAACAGATGCTACACGAAGAGAAAGAATACGTCCGAGACGAGATTTGAACCTCGGACCTCCAATTCTCTCTGTATTGTGACAAGCGCTGACCGTTACGCCACCGGATCGCAAGCTGCACGCGGACCGTTAGCCCGAAACGAAAGTCGATCAAAATTAACTCATCACCTTTCAAGCTCTGAGTTCTTTTCATGTAACTTATATGACTAGCCACTTACACCCAGACCAAGTCGTGACAGAAAAAGAACAAGTGAAATTAGGATTCCTACAATTATAAATTGTTTTTTAAATACTTGATGAACAGGAATTTCTTACAGACTTAGACTTCTTACGCAAAACAAGCGCTTGAAAAAAGCAAAAGAGTGTTTTAATAGAAAAAAAAATGTTCTTCGCATGCAAACTTCTGCATGCAGTGTGTTAGAGAAAACAAAAATCACAGGATGCTGTTTACTGCAATAAGCAGGTACCTGGGTTGGCCCCCCGCCTGTATATAACGGGTAGGTGTTTATACTGTAGGTAATACTCCACGTGCCCCATTTCATGATGGGCTGTAGACAAGTGACCCATGGTTACCTCTGTGCACTGTTTCACGCTGGAAATCAAAGGGGCTGTTACTGATGTAGATGCAAATAATGTCGATAATATTATTGTTTTTAGTTATTTAAAATAAACAATGTTTTTAAAAAAATATGGACGTAGTCCTATCGTACGTTTATTTTACTTTTATCAGTCGCGGATCTTCGTGGATGGACAGCTGTCTACCTGTTCATAAGTAGGTCAAGTACTCGGCGCGAAGCCACAGCTACTTCCTGCTTGCGGTGTGGGCATGCGCAAGAACGAATGTGCGTTGGGAAACGCTGGGCAGATCAGCGGAAGCGCGTGCACATGCGCGGTTTGGTGTTCTCGGACCAGTCGCACCATCAAGAGAAGACCATTACAGATGTTAATTCGTCGATCGGTACATAGTATATATTCCCTCGAGCCAGTGTTTCTCCTCGTAGTAACACTTAATGGTCACTGAGCATTTGGAAAATTTGTGAGACCTCCCCGCTCCCAACCTCTCAGTTCCACGACTGTTTGAAGGATTTACATCGTTTTTGCATGAGGTTCTGTCATGCGCACAAAGGATGTTTGATAGTCAGCGTTCCGGCCACACGTTCCTGATCACACAAGTGCGTGGTGAGTAACGTGAGTAACACGAGTACTTGTAAGTAACCAAGTGCTCTCTTCCTCCCCCAGGAACTTATGTAGCTAATATCGCTCTCTCGATGAATCTAAATCAACTCAATATGCAAAATAGATGCCCTAAGTCTAGCTTATATTAACCCAGAGCACCAATAGGTGACAAGAAAAATCGTAAACAGTCACCGGAAGTCACGGCCGTTGTAGAAGTCCCACGCAGACGCATGGCACACAACCTCTCGACCGGCAGGTCGCTCCAGCATGGATTTGTTCCAGAATTCAAAAGGCATTTCGATCATACCCAGTGACTTGAAAAAATCGTCTGACACTTCAAAAATTTTTCTAGGTGTATATTTCTTTAAAAACAGAAGGAACAAAACACAATGATTAAAAGTATTTTTTTTTTTACATGACAGTTCTCGATAAAACAAAGATACGCAATTACCCTTATACATTTCAACGGTCATCTTTTTTTTTTTTTTACAATTGAAGTAACAGTCTATTCTAGTATAAAATTTGTTTTAAAGATTTTTAGTAAGATTTTCTGAAAGAATAATCAAGTTTACAGTAACTATCTGAAATATGTTTTTAGGCTGTGATGAAATTTTGATTGTAATCAATGATTGTTGAAAAAGTTACTAAAAAATGCCATTTGAGAAAATGGAGTTGTTCTAATTTATTTAAGCGTAAATTTGGTAAGGGTAGTGTAAAACATTAATTTACTTAAAATCAAAACTTTTTTTTTCAACAAAAATGCACCTGAACCATATTAATTAGATGTCAAAGTATCAAAACCTGTTGTTATCTCAATCTCGACCACGGCATCACAAACCTGCTCCTTTCTTAGACTGCAGGATATAATGACTAGCTTGTTACCAGTAATTAGTTGTCAATATAATACATAACACTTGACAGCTCTTATCTCTTTCACCTGGTGATAGCATGATAACACACAAGCACTGTATAATAATGACACCCGAGGTACGCCATCTTTCTTGACCACCTGATCACTCATGTAAAACATAGAAGAAGAATTTTTTTTGTACCAATTTTCTAGGACAAGACAAACTAGATGACAGTGAAAGGACAGAGGGAAGTGCAGACCACCTGCTTGACCATTTCTTCAGTCACATCTAGAATAGGTTTGGACGGAAAGGGCATCAGGAGATCTTGGAGGGAGTTCCAGGACTGCGCCCACATGTTTCCTGAAAAAGTTTCAGTCTGAATGAACACGTTCTTAAGTACATACTGTTAAGAAAAGCAAAGTAGTTCCATGCTGTGTAAACTTTATTGTGTATTACATCATGCACGCACACTAATTTCTGTGAAGAAATAAAAATTTCTTTCACATTGTTTCGTTCCAATGGCCTCTGACTTCTCTCAACCTGCGATACTCTGCAGCATTCAGTCCTAGACACAGAAAAAGTCTTGTGCTAGTTCCCCTCGCCAATCTTTTTGTTTACCGGCATTCTAAACTCTGTATATGTATGATCCATATTAGCAAGAAAATGTGGTTTATGTCTTGTCAGAAATAATAGTAACCCCCTGTTTTGTTTTCCGTGTCTCAGTTTTCTGTTGTATCTTCTAAGATGGCCGAATAATTACTTCTGGATTCCGGAATAACCTCGTGTTTGTGACGCACTGAACCGCTCTGTTATTTCCAGAAACATCTCAAGATCTTCTGACGAGCGACAACTGTCCATGTCCCGTTAGACGGTAAAACAAAGATTCGTTTAACAGACCGGAGGCTGACAATGGCCGGCATTCTAACCGTCAACTGTTATCGCCACGGTTATCACCACAAGCCTCTAGCTTACCTGCAACAGATCGGTTATCGCAACCGAAACCCAGACAAGTAGAAGCGTGTGTGTAGACTGCTTTGTTTGTAGTGTGAAAGTCATCCCATTGTACATTCTTCTTATGTGAGATTTTTGTTCCCTCCTCCCCATCCTCATTCTCCGTTGTGCGTGTGTTTTTGTGTGTGGGTGCGCGCGAGAGAGAGAAAGTATAGTCACGTGACGATATTTTTTTCTTTTAAATATAGTTTGTGATCAAAACTTGACATTCGGACATGTCAGCTAATTATTGATGGTGGACCTCCAGCCTACCCCACAATACCAGGGTGTTGCTGGCGGACACCTACCTAGCAGGTGTGCAGGGATGTGACCAGTCTGAGGGAAGATGGCGGCTCCGTACTGCTTCTTCAAGCGTTGTCTGACGAAGGCGTGCAGCTGCTCGTACAACGGTTTCAACTGTTCAAACAGACGCTTGACCTCCTGATCGAAGGTGTCCATCTCATACCATGACCTCCAATACGCACCCGTGTCGGCGTACCCTACACACACACACGGGTACACACAAAATGAATGCTTCAAACACATGTAGGTCAGTCTCACCATTGTCAGGGTTAGGTCATGTGACATAAGACGTGTGAGTACACAAAGAATAGGAAGTGTATGGGCGATAAATAAAGCTAGATAAAAACATAAAATAATTTCAAAATATTTGTGCAGGAAAATTTTTCTGCCATTAGGTAAATGAATCGCTAAAATTGCATTTAAAATAATGAATATGATGCTACATTCCATACAACCACAAAAATGCCACCAGGGTACCATTACAAGCTCCTGAAATAAATCTTCTACTAAACAGTCGATTTGGTTTTTCAAAGTCTGCCACCTAATAAAAGTCTGCCACCTACCCAGAGTCTGCCATCTACCCAAAGTCTGCCACCTACCCAGAGTCTGCCACCTACCCAAAGTCTGCCACCTACCCAAAGTCTGCCACCTACCCAAAGTCTGCCACCTACCCAAAGTCTGCCACCTACCCAAAGTCTGCCACCTACCCAAAGTCTTCCACCTACCCAAAGTCTGCCACCTACCCAAAGTCTATCACCTACCCAAAGTCTGCACACCCTCGTTGCTTCAGCTGCACAAAGGTCGTGTACAGGTCCCGCATTTTGCGTCCCGTTTGGTCCCGCCAGCCTTTCCAAGCGATCCTCAACTTCTGTTCATCTCTGGAAGTCTCGAACAGACGAGTGATATCTGCAGCAAAAGCACGTGCAGGTCACTGCTCTGTGTTTATGACACGTCACTGTTCACAAAAATTGGCATCGTCCTCGCCAGCCAGACAGCAGTCTACCGCCATGCACATCATCATGATTGGTGGATGATGGATGATTTGATGGATGATGATGATGCACATCTTTTTTTTGTGTTTCCGTGAGTGCAGACGCGTGCTGCCTCCAAAGTCATATCTTAATGTTGAAGTTATTCTTGAGATATTTGGTATGCTTGACATTTTGCGAAGACTTTCACGAACATTTTTCCCAAAATAAAATCCGTTGCTGGTCATACCTGGGTCCAGTGGCTTGCAGTCGTTCTCAGCGAAGCACACTTTGCCGGTGCTGTATATGGACTCCATGTCGGAGAGCACCTCATTCAGCTGTAATGTAATGACAAGAAGTTAAAAGTGCAAATGTTTGGACAAACATTTTGACTGAAAAACAGTTCACAATGTGTTATTCTGTCTCGGTCTGAAACCCTAATTCTTCTTTGCCGGAAATTTGAGATAGTTGCTACCAAGCTTCAACTTCTAAAAAACCCCAACCAACCAAACAAAAAAAATGGTTAATAGGTAAATGTAAATAGGAAAAATTATACCATTTATTTGACAAGTCATTCCGTCTGTATAAACATTTCTCTTTGAAGAGATTGAAAATATATTCTCAGTGTCTCGGTGTGTACAAGCGACATTGGATGACACACAAGGGGGAAGGACGGGAGAGCGATGGATGGGGAGACTGACAGACAGATGACTTTGCGTGCTAAGTGCATAAATACTTCTCCTTGTATGACTGGATGTATATCACGTGAGATAGATAGAACGTAGAAAACAGCTAGAAAATAGATAAACAGATAGATTGATTTGTTATGATGACGTCAATTCATTAAAAAAAAATCATCATTCTGACTTCTGTTATCGAGAAATGGCATCGTCAGACACAACAGCCCTTCACCTCTTGAAAACGGTAACTTCAAAATTTATTGTCGTCCTCAACTCACTTTACAACCCTCTCTGTCTTCTCATACATCACTATGTACATCACTACATAGTCACCATATATCTATATAGTACATACATCCCTTTCGTCATCATGGTTTATGAACTAGAATACGTTTATGGTCCACACGCACATCAGTACTTACTCAGGTACTTACACTTCTGTAAAATACATAAATACGCGGTGTGTGGCAGTGGTGAGTACCATGACATATTCATGACCCATAGATAAGGTTCAACCATGGGGGAACTTTTGTAACGGTACTTCTGGGCAACAATAGCCCCCCACGTTGTCTTGCAATGACCATTGTGATCAGCATAAATTCCATTACCGGGTGGGGACATTGTCCTCGTCTTTTCTCACGGCATTGTCATCTGGACACCAGGACACCATCTTGCAGAATTTTTTCAAAGTTACTTTGTAAAGCTGCGACAGTAAATTTTCTCGCAGCTGGGTGAAAGTTGCTCCAAAAAACTCACACACAGAACAACAAACAAAAACCAACCAGAAGCAACCACCACAAACAACACTTAACCCTTCCCCTCCCGATGTCACAGCCCTCTACTTGCAGTTTTTCTCTTCGCTCAAGAGACGATTGTTCACAAGTTGCATTGCTTGGCAAACCCTTCGAGAAGCCCATCAAAGCACTTCAAGTGGTTCCCTAACTTTATGTCTCGTAGAGATAGAACTTTATTGCTGGTCATCGTGCCATTTTCAGGAATTATCAGGTAGAGGTTAAAGGGAGGGACGGGAAGGGGGGATGGAGGGAGAGAAGAAAGATCTCAGAACAACGAGGAGTAAAAGAATCGCTTTGTGTCTGTGATGGAAAAGAACGAATACCACACGTCCAGTGATACTTATATACGGTGGACCGCTGATCGTATAACTTACCAGAAAACAAATGTTTCCATCGCTGTTTGTAAGACATCTCTAAATCAATGTCAACAAAGTTTGCCGAGAGGGTAAACAGTGTCGAGGCTTCTTACTCTAAGCAAACAGTACACGCTGTATGGCTTGGTTTTTTTTTCACCCCAAGGAGGACATCTAACCCTAACCCTAACCCTAACCCTGCTTGCAGACTGTCTAAAAATAAGGATTTCTTAAATGATGTAAACCAAACTAAGGTCAGGGTAGTTGTAATGAGGTCATTTGTAGACTGTACAAACAACAGTCAGGGTTGACATTGTGTCTACCTTCACACGGTGTGCTGCCTAGAGTCATCTGTGACATCTTCGTCATTACCTTTGCCGTCTGTTGCTTGGGTGACAGGTGTTGCACTGAGCCCGTACACCGGTGTGTATACGTGGCTTGGAGCTTGGGTTGTAGGTGTATATATGTGTGTAGGTGTATATATTGCATGCAGTGTATCATGATACAGGAACTACACACACTGTGCCACAATGTAAACTGGTTGTTCCAGGACCAGAAGCATCATTACACAAAAACACACTGAGTCAGTGAACGGTTCAAGAAGAGATTTTCAAACAGGAGGTTAAGTGCTCCATTGCATAACCGTGCGTGTATGTGTGTTGCTCATGCAGTCGGAATGTATTTGTTTATGCCCGAGTATCGCTTATCATCCTGCCGACGACATATCTGTATTTTTTGGCATGAACAGGATAACCGCCAACTATTTTGCGTGAACATGGACCGCGTGGGAGCTGGAGAAACATGAACACGGAGGCCTGCAAATATTGTTCTAGTCACACAAGTTCTCCAAAGTTCTATTCACGAGGACACGTACATCGTTAAATAGACACGATGTAAAGAGAGTCGACAAGAAAATAGTCAAAGGTTGGTTGGCTGAATCGCTGGGAGGAGAGGGAGGAGAGGGAGAGGGAGAGGGAGAGGGAGGGAGAAGCGGATGCAAGTCACCCAGACGTCTAGAAGAGCTGAGAAGAGAAATGGGCGGAGATGGAAAGTGGGACACAAACATGCCAAGATAGCAGCCACGGGAAAGCAGAATAAACTGTGATAAAGAGAGACTGTACTGAAGCCTTCTCTCTCTAAAAAAAAGAACAAAAACAAAAAACAAAAAACAAACAAACAAAGCCCCACAACTGAGATATATCGAGATTTCTTGCCTGATGAAAACCTTGGAAGCGTGCAATTACAATTTTGTAATAATTATAGTAATTAATTTCTCTCTACCCTTTATAATTTTTTTTAGTTGTGATTTACTGGCAGTTCGTTGAGTTTTTAACTTCACAGTCTCTTCCTGTCGCCCGGCACTGCCTGTGAGCGCGTCTGAACTACACCTGTGAACATGAATGTGAACTCTCACCTTCTGTAGCTTTCCATGGTCAGTCATGGCGGCCGTGCCGATGTCTTTGATCTTGTAGAACTGCCGTTGCATTGTGGCGTTGAAGGCAGAAGTGTTAAAGGCAGCCGCCCTGTTAGCCATTTCTTGCTGCCACAGGTCCGTCTCAAGCTGAACTTCGACCTTTCAGAAAAGGCAACAGCAGATTGTTCATTAGCAATCAAATGCAACCGACAACCCAGTCTCTTCTTTTTTTCTTCAAAGAACTGTCCCAGCTCTATACAAGTACATGATATTGTGCTTGTAAACATCAACATAAGATATGAGATTGTGAGAGAAAAAAAAAAGGTTGTGGATAAAACTCAAGCAGGAGGCAATGATGGCGACTGGATGCTCCAGTAATTTACTAATTATAATGAATATCAGTTCATTTATTTCTAGAGAAAGAAGAGAAAAGAAAAAATACGCGTACCATTTTCTTCTGGTTCTCATTGGTAATGTTGGTGTTAAAGGTCCAGGCAGCCTCCATGTTTCGGTTAAATGTTGTTTGCGAAACATTGTTGTACTCCTCCAGGAACAGACTCGCTTCCTCCACGTCACTGTTGTTACCTTGACCTCCAACTAAGGTCAAGGCAACTGCCAGCGATGTCAACCACAGAAGCATCTCTGGAACGTATGAACACAGAAGCTTTGCGTGGGTCTATGTCTAACCATCGTTTATTGAGTACTGCAAGCTGTTAGTAGCAAGAAACAATTACCTGGCCTCTCTATATATAAATAAACAAAGATGGCGCTGACTGTATTGTTGTTTTGTTTTGCACGCTGGCAACAGCTTGCATCTTTTTCTGTCACATGAAATGTCATTTCTCTCTCATTCCCCACCAGTCACATTAACAAAGCTGTTACCTATCACAGCTAGTAGTCCAATGATTAATGTTTTGCAGGATGTGAACTTACAGCAATTGCCAGCTTCAGTAGAGAAAGGTGGCACAACCGCAGCGTGTGACTCGTGAAATCGCTAATCACTGTTTGTTTTTCACTTCTTGTGACAAAGATCCGTAAATCTGTTGGCTTGTCTAGCTGTTTTACATTAAAAATTATCTCTGTCATATTTCTGTATTTTTTTTTTTAAAATAAACCTCTCGTGGTGTACGCTTGCTGAACACGTCACGGCGTATCATTGTGTTGATAAGGCTACGTATCTCTGATACCGAGGCTGTTGTATCTTGTATAAAGATACATAAACATTTCAGATCCATTTAAAATTGCATGACAACTGTCCAAACTGTGCAGTGGGTTATGTCATTAAAGTTTCTTGTGCCCTGCTTCACATTTTCTTTCATCTTGTGTGTGATCCTAGCGACATCTACAGCTCGACACAAACACCATTAATGGATCCTGAATAGAAAGTAGGAATAATCTCCCAGTATAACTGTCTAAAGAGGTAAAAGCCATGCTAAGCACAGTGAAAATAAAGAAGACCTTGTTTTTATCCAGACTTACCTGGCCGGTACAGTTCTCGTTGTCCACCCGAGGGAGGAGTCGCCGGTGCAATGGAGGCACCCGACTGTCTGTCAGTTCACGAGTCTCACCTGTGTGAAAAGGTTCAAGAACAAGTTTTCATCTGCACCACACAGGGACAAAACTTCATGGATGGGAGGTCTGTGGCCTGTATTTAACAGATTATAAAAGCAGGATCTCAGATGATATTTATTCAATGGCCGTTGGGGCGGTGTTCTGGTCTGTTGAAACAGAATATTTGTAAGTCTTAGAATGCATGTTTTTCAAAACCAAATCGCTAGAGGTAATATTTCTTTATTTCCTATTTCAAAATTTAATCACATAATTTTTTTGGGAAAATTTGTTTTTTGACTAATCTGTGGATAAATGTTCATGTTAAAAATGAGTTCAGTTTCTAATTTTAAATAGTAACAGATGCATGTAGCAGACGATTGTATTAGGCAGGCATGAACAACCTACGGCCCGCGGGCCATATTCGGCCCGCGACGCGGTGCCATCCGGCCCGCGAAACTTCTGCCCACAGTGCAGGAAATCGGCATGTTAGTAATAAAAGAAGACCTTAAAAAACGAAAAAAAAGGGAAGAAGAAGTATTTATCCCCACGTAGGGGCGTTTCCCAATCTTTTTTTTTTTTTCGATGGACGAACATTTCGATTCAGTGCTCCGACTTGGTGTCTCTACGATGAGGCCGGACATTCAGAAGTTGGTTTCGGGAAAACAACTTCAAATATCCCACTAATTACTACATAATAAATGGTAAGTACAACTTGTTTCTAATAAAAAATGGTATCTGCTCTATTTTTTTTTCCTTTTTGTATTTTTGCGGTGAAGTGGCCCGCGACACGGCTGTCCGAAATGGATATGGCCCGCAGGCCGAAAAAGGTTGGGCATCACTGGTATTAGGTATTTGTTTGTTAGCCATATAAACAACGTGAAAACTGATAAAAGACTGTTTACAATTTTCGAGGGGTGGAGGAATTACCCTTTAGACAATCTACACTTCTGATTGATTACAAAAATTGCCGTCAGGGACCTTGATTTGTGACAGCATCTCAGCCATCATCCAGGGAATGGCTCCTGTCACAAGTGACAGAAACTTTTGTCGCAAATACTCAGATCGGAAAACATCCCTGGCTGCATATTTTTTTTCAGAGGGACGTGGTAGCGCCATCTGTGTGTACTCTCACTTGTATCCGCAAGACCACGTGACCACTTAGCCAATCGTCCAGCTGCTGAAAGATGTGGGTGTGTGTATATATTAGCGCACCCCCAACCTTCCCCGGGTTATTGTTTTCAATAGACGGCGATGTGTAGAAAAAAAAAGAGAGCTGCAGGTGGGGGAGCTGGTGACAGGAAGGATGTGTGGTGGAAGGTGTCACTGGGTGGTTCTCATGACTGCTTAACACACAACAATTTGTTTATGTCGTGTAAGGTAGAGGACAAATTTGTAAGAGATCTCTGGCTGATGTGCGCAGTTCTGCAAGAAAGTGCATTCACTTATCAACTTGAGTATAAATAGCTTGTCTTCTTTAAATAGCAAAAATGAAGTCAGCAGGACAGATCCGATGTCCATGACACACACACTACGCTCTGAAAGAGTTGAGTACTTTTGTAGACACATTACAAACATGTCTCCAGTTATAATTTTTTCAGCTTTTAGAAAGTCACAGTCTCTTTATTTACAAACCCAAAAAGCAGTTTCGTTATAGTTGACGAACTATACAGTTGTAAACAAGAAAGTAATGGCCGTACAATATTTTCTGCTGATTGTAAGGATGTCCATACTTTGATACAATCCTGCTCTTCGTTTTCTACCAGTGAACATGTCAGTGGACGAGATTTGAGATAAGTAGAGGGAAGTCGGTTTGGGTTTCCTGTCAGCATCACAGATGCCAGTCACGGTGACCCCTAGATAGGCTTGCTAAAAAAATCCCATCATAATCTGAATATCAGGTTTCTGAAGCCAGCTCGTCAAATTAAATCTGACCGACAGCTGCGGCATATCAGCAAAATTAATAAAAAAAATTAACAAAAACAATTGCGACAGGTTGTTTATCTACGATAAATTAGGTGATACACAAACAGCTAATTTACCTGCGATGGTGTAGGGAACGCCCGACCAGGAGAATAACCTGGGTGGACCAAGTGAACCGTGAACCTGGGTGACTAACCGTTCGCTTGCTTGTTTATTCCAAGTGACTCCTTGCCACAAGGGGAACGGATGCTAGGTGTACTTGTCCTCGCTTTCGCAATCAGGTCAGTGTTGTTCTCGCCACAGTCAGCACACTACTGTCACAGCCATCACCACGCTCTTTGTCCTCGGGGATATCAAAGTCTTACCGAGACAGAGGCCATGCTCAGGCATAAGCTTGACTCTATTGTTGCCAATAACATTACACATGGAAGAGTCACCAGAAATGAATCCACAGTTGGCATTTTTAAAATTTATACGACGGTGTTTCTTCATACATATGAGAAAGTATGTGTCTGTGTGCGAGGCGGGAACAAGAATAGACGAAGAAAGGAGAGTCTGTTGGCGACGTACACCTACACCAGCAGACATTGAGCAGGATGTTGTTTTCTCGGCTGAAAGCCTTATTGTTACCGAAACTCGGCCAGACCATCTTGTCGAATATCTTTGCCAGACCCCTTGACGGAGCCGCCTTTTCTTTCGTTACCTCTGTCTTCTCGCTGCTGCGGCGCTGCTTCTGTCGTCGATGAAAGATTTTGGTCTTCCGCAAACTCGCACAACGGGGTTGGGGTGGATGATATCTAGTCAGTCACTCTGGCGATAAAGATGAAAGGCTTTTGTGGAAGACGACAAGAGAGGCCCCTGTTCCTATGTCTATTAACCTTAAATATTTAGCCCCGTTTTCTATCATAAATAGCTCCCTGTGTATTTCTCGCGGTCTCTCACTCTTTTTATAAATTTTTCTTCCACTGTCTTACTTACTCTCGCGGGTTTCATCTTTCTTTTTGACAGGCACCGAAATTTTTTGTCCAGCGAAACTAATGCCTTACTCAGCTGTCTCACTCCTTCGCTGCAACGACCGTCATGGACTGGTGACTCAGGTCACGTGATCCAGCAGTGCTGACGCGAGAGACCATGCACGCTCTGTTAGTTCTGCAGGCATGTGTGTGTAAACGTTAAAATTCTATTTTTATCAGGTGGATTTGCTTTCATGCATTTACACGACACAAGACCGATGAAAATCTTAAGAGCGAACACAAACACGCGCGTGCAGACACCCCCCACACCCACACACTTTTCTAATATAAACACACTCTCTCACACACAGTCTCTCTCTATCTCTCTCTCTCACACACACACTTTTGATACATAATCCCCTTTCTAGTTACATGCTTCAACTACTTGTTTGACCATAATCTTCTTTCAAGTGCGTGGACAGAAGTCATAATTCAACCTCTCCATAAGAAAGTTAACATAAGCCAGCCAGATAACTATAGAGGTATTTCTCTGTTGAATATATGTCGTAAAATCTACAGTTCTATTTTAAATAGAAGGAATAATTCAGATGGGGAAAAGCCGGGGCGGGTTAAGAAGTATTGTAATACAATAGACCATATATTTGTATTAATGGCTATGATAGGAAAACTAGCTCAACATAAGAAACCAGTATGTATCATTTATAGATTTTCGCAAGGCATTTGACTCGATAAATAGGAATAAATAGGCGCATTTTGCATAAAATGGTGTATATGGGAAACGTTAATGTGCTGTATGTATAGTGTCGTCAAGGCACGTGTCCGTATAGAAGCTGATTTGATTGAATATTCTGATTGTCCTCGAGGCCTCAAAAAAGGTGACACTTGTAGTCCCTCACTTTCTTCTTTGTTTATTAATGAGCTAACTTATGAAAATATCTAATCTAATAATCCAGGGTTAACACATCGCTTTGCTATTTACCTCTACAAAGCATTAGAACGGAGGATTTTGGATGTGATATACTAATCTTTATTTGTATAATCTTTAACACGTATAGCTGAAGTAAGTTTTTTTTTTCTATTTAACGAACTAGCAAAATAACAAGTCACGTGATGCTAGCCTCTTCATATGGGCCGACGGCCAAACCAACAAAAATTATCGTTCGTTCGTTAGCGGCATTTGTCTACAAAACATTAGACCAGAGAGATAAGTCCCTAAAATAGTATATTTGTCAATAAATCCATATACACACAGTAAGAAAAAAAACCCATTGCACTGTGTATAGTTCTGCATTATTGCGATTAATACAGACAAACAGAAGTGACTTCTACAAAACAGATTCTCACAGTCTGGGACAATATGAACAATGATCGCACTACTCACCCAGTGCTTGTACTTGGTTTAGTCACAGTCAAGGGTTTAATCTCCACGGTAACCACGCACACTAGTGCTGCAGCCAGACGACGAGGGCGATGTTTGTAGTGTTCTCGCCTCGTTCTGATCCCAGTGGTTGGCGAGTCCGCCTACTCTTCCCGCCTCCTTGTCTAAGGAATGCTAGTGAGAGTGTGACATCAAGGATGCTGTACATCCAACCATATCCGCCTCCTGAATTACTCACCTGCCACCACCTGTGGCTTATGAAGAAACGTGTCATAGTCAAGCCTCACCCATATTGTCCACCTTACAAAAAAAAAAAACAAAAAAACAAACAAACAAACAAACAAACAAAAAAACAACAAAACTACACACACATTGTTCGAGGAACACAAGCCTACAGATGTCGACATCAAAGTAAAAGAAGGGTCAGAATCCCAACATCCCCATTTTCAATCGTGATGGCTACAGCCAGTGCAACAGATGCCAGCAGGGGCCCAGGGCACACGACCTCTCAGGCTCCTCGTAATTGCAATTGTAAATTACTTTCCCAGCATATAATATGCTTACAATTCGATTGTCAATATCGACACTTCATTTAGTAACATAATATAGACGGCAAACATTAGGGTTAGGCGCACCGGCGCTACATCGCTACTTGAACATAGAGTTGTTCACACCTGAGTGGTTAGTAAATGAGGGAAAATGGCGTTAAAGACCAACCTGAATGGTTTGCGTTTTTTTTTTTCAAAATATCAGTAGATATAGGCAATATAAACCTAACCTGTACATGTCAGCCTTCAAAACCCATTCGATAATTAATTATCTGCTACAATTCGCACGTGCGATCAACGAACGCCATTAACAGTGTACTACGTCACGTTTGTACACCATTCACAACGTTGCCGGCTGTCAACACAAATCAGAGAAGGAGAAAATGAGTGACAGTTCGGATTATTCGGACGCTGACACTCTGCATTTCTCGTGGTTTTAAACAAATGCTACTTTAGCACGAGACATGCAGAGTGTCAAAGTCCGAATAACCCGAACTGTCGCTGTGATCAGTGTTGACTGCTCGTTGATCGCAGGTGCGAATCGTGTACTTTGCTGGCTGATAATTAATTAACGGATGGGTTTTGGAAGCTGAAATCTACAGATTAGGTTTATATCGCCTATATCTACCGATATATGAACAACAACAACAACAACAACAACAACAACAACAACAACAAACAACAACAACAACAACAACAAACAACACAAAAACAAAAAAACAAAACAAAAAAGACGCAAGCCACTCAAGCTGGTCTTTAAAGGATCAAAGTTGTAGTAGCCCGCTCCGGAGTGAGGACTATTATGCCAACTTTTCTTTAAAAGGAAAGAAGAAGAAAAAAATCCACTGACGAAGACCGTGCCTCTTTCACAATCGCGGTATTCCCTCTCCCCCGCCCTCTCATGTCAGGATGACAACATATAATATCCGGGATTTTCCTACAGAAATCAGAAAACCTGAGTGGATATGTTGGGAGTGTGTGGTAATATTCTCTTACCTGGTATTACAGTACTCATCAACATCCTTTCCGCACCCACTGTTGTATGGAGCATCGCCCTTCTGTGAAGAAACCTATGGACACTAACGGGAGCTAACCCATGATGCTTTCTCGTCGGCTTTCAGTAAAGTGAAGTGTACTTTCCCTTGAATTTCTTACTGTTCGGTTTATTCTTGTTTGTATCGATGTTTGCTCTTGTCTGATAAAGACACTTTCAAGTAGAATGTTTATGCACATTTTTTGGGGGTTAATGATGTCTGATAATAGCAATAGTGTGAAGTACGGGTAATGAGTGGGAATGGTAACAGTAATGTGTCCGGTAAAGTTAACAGTGAGGAGTAATGATGTTAATGGTAATAAGCGATGATTGTGATATTATGTAATGTTATGTGATGGTAACAGTGTGTGGTGATGGTAGCAGTAATATGTGTTGTGATGATAATAGTAATGTATGTGGTGACGGTAATGAGTAGCGATGGTGATGATAATGGTAGTGGGTGTTGGTGTTGGTGTTGGTGCCAGTAATAAGTATGGCGATGATAATAGTAATATGTAAGACAGCGGTAACAATAGTAATCGTGAGTTTGGTTTTAATAATAAATATAATAATATAATATGTTGAATTTGTATAGCGCTTTTTTCTCATCATTACAGGCAGGCTCAAAGCGCATACTAAAAAGAAAAAGAAAAGAAAAACACACAAACATAATAAGAATGGGAAAAAAGTTGTAGAGTCCCTGTAGATGTGAAATATTCAGGAGAATAGCAAAATAGTAGTGTGTGATGATGATATTGTTTGAAAACGGTCATTTGACGTGTGTAATGATTGTAATAATGGTGTGTGTGTGTGATGTAAGAGAAATACTAGTGTAAATATTGACGGTAGCAGCAATGTTTACGGGAGAGTGACGTCCCTTTACCTAGCTCTCTACAGTGAATATTTTCCTTCGTTGTTCGTCGTCGCCCGTTGATCTGCGCCAAGTTTTGTGTCTAATTAAGGTGACCAGACGTCACGCTTTAGGCGGGACAGTCCCGCTTTTGACCTCTTGTCCCGCCTGAATATCGGGCGGGACGCCCAATGTCCCGCTTTCTGGCTTTCTGGCAAGTCCATCAAATGTCCCGGTTGTCTTTAAAAATCACTGTTTTCGGCGTTTTTTGACGGTGACGACACCATCATCGGCACGTGTCCCGCTTTCGCCCCCGAAACGTCTGGTCACCTTAGTCTAATGTTAATCTGTGCATCTGTTACGCTGTTTGCTATGTTCCTGGATTAATTTATAAGTCTTTTCTTGTTCAGAACATCTTATTTCTCTTGCTACATCTGCGCCGTCTCCCCGTTACTTAGATCTGTGCATCATCGGCGTCGACTTCATAAAGGAGGATAGAATTAATTATACTCAAAGAGTGAAGATGCAAGGCAAATAAATTTGCTTAAATTAATAAATTTAGAATTCATCAGGTGGTTAACTTGGAGTGCATTCGGTTGGCTCACAAAATACCCTGTAAGCAGCGCTTGAAGCGAGACAGCTAACAAAGGTTGGCACACAGAAAGACAATGAAATTCATTACCAAGCTCATCTTGATTAATAATAATAATCGCAAAAATGTGTATCGCACTTGCTCACACTCCTAAGAAGCATGCTCTTAGCACCTAAGAACAAGAACGAGACGTGAGCAACATACGAGGGACAGAAGAACAAACAGCATATGAAGTAGGGAAGAATAAACAACAGTACCTATCAAAAACAAAACAAAACAAAACAAAACAAAAATACCGAAAATGCAAAGAGGAACCAAGTAACAAGAAATAAGATTGTCATGCTTATGAAAAAGGACGACGAGCAGGAAAAAACAATAAGCGGAAAAGGTGGAAAGATGGGAAAAAGGACTGGCATTGTGTGGACTGTTGTTATTTATTCAGGACATTAACAATCATCATTTAATTACATCTAAGGGGCACGTGTTAGGGAGGATCTCTTCATCAGCAGTGCTGACTTTTCTAACTAGTGCACTAATTCCTCATGAGATGGAATGTAATCTATTGTCTTTGTATCAGATGAGTTTAGAAGTCTCCAATATAATCTTGAATTCTTACATTATTACTTCTAGTTTAGAGGGCTGTTATGTTTGCAATACTTATTATTTAGAATGGATTTATAACTTGTAGGCTTCTTATGACTAGTTCTCTTCTCATCGTCTTGGTCGTCGTGAATGAAGTCGAGTGATTCTTTTTCTGACATCGAAAATTACAAGTCGTAATATGTATTCATTATCTCAATGAGCTATCGTAACTTTAATTTCTTTTTAAAAAAAAATCTGATCTGTTTAACATAAACTGAATTTTCCCGTGGGACGTATACCACAACACCGACGAGGGTTTTGATTATATTTTTAGAATACTTCATTCAAAAAATCAAATCATTATCTTATAGCGGGTGCTGAACAAGACTGCAATACTTCTGAAGGCGTGTGTCTACTGGCAAAGTCGGCATCTTCAGCAATCTCAGTACATCTCTGCAGGTCATTACGAACAAGTATTGCTACACCTCCGATCTGTATTTAAAAACTTTTCTGCTTTTCATAAAACATATAAAGCCAGGCTCATCAACCTCATCAAATCACATCGTTTCGATTGTAGAAGACGAACAATATGCATTTCACAAACAGCATCATGTAGTTCCGGGAAATGTTTTTTTTTGCGGTGAGATCACAAACATCAGGGACAAGTAAGGCAGACTTGACAACTGAGGGCTGCAAAACTCATCAACTGTCAATCTTTTTTTTTTTTTAATGCAGTTTATCTATATTTAAAACAACATTTGGAACCCCGTGGACACTTCTTCATGTTTATCCCAGGGCACCACTGCCACCGTTTTATGACGACGCTTCGAGGGATAAAACATCCTCGGGATCTTAAAATAAAGATATCACTCCCCTATCCCCCACCCACACTTCAAGTGAACAATCACTGGCAAACCGATGAAGAAGGTGAACATATTCGTTTATAGTCTGTAAACTTTTTGTTTAAAAAGATCAAATGCCATGCACACTAACTCCCACAACAAGGAAGCCCAAGAAAAAACACAGCCCTCACAAAAATAACAAATTAACCGAGTAAATAAAACAAATATGAGCGCTAGATATATATATATATTTTTTTTGAAGTCTTGCGACTTTTGAAACGCACACACATACACAATGAAGGTGCAGCATTGTAATAAGATGCAGGAGGAACTGCGCCCTGCTGCGATAAATCTTGTGTCGCTGGTCGTAAACTTTTCTTGCCCTCGGCACAAGAAGTCACGTGATGGGACATTCCATGGCGGCCTGACAGCAGGTGGCACAGCAGGCAAGCTCAGGGGATTGTCTTCTAATTTTTATTATGCGTGAAGATTTGGACAGGAAGGAATGTCAAAATATGTCACATGCACACGGACACACGTACCACACACACACACGCACAAACACATACACACGCACACACCTGCAATCTCTCCTTTTAATGTAAGCCCCTCACTTCCGTTACCCGTCTGTCTTTCTCACACTCGTCCTGTATCTCTCTCACTATCGCATACATATTCAGCTGAGATGTCACACTGTGTCCGCTGTCATGGCACTGTCACGACCACCATCACTATGCGACACGACACTGGCAGTCTCCCGAGGATGTCAGCTCCCCCACGTCGTCACAGTCACGTTTGTCAGTGAAGCCTAACGACAGCTTTGTTTCACACTTACACTTTGTGATCTCTCTCCCTTCTGGAAACATTTCAAGTTGTTTCGTCAACGATTAAACTGGGAAACTGTTTTGAGTTTTCAGCAGTCGACGTAAGTATTACAGCAATTATTACTTCGTTCTTATGAATAAGCTTTCAACATTCACTGTCATATAAAACTTACATTTTCTATCAGGAACTTTTAATTTATTTACCTTTTATTTTTTATTTTTATTTTTTCCTTGGCGTACATTGTTCAACCTGATTTACACTGAATTAAATAAAAAATATAATAAAAATAAAATTAAAAAAATAAAAAGCTGGAAAGTGCTTCTTTTGTAAACTGAGCTCCACAACTTTACCATGTCTCTACACACCGATACTAAGAATGTTTGGAAATACCTTCTAGGTTTATGTTTAAGGATCAGTCGAATACCCTCGTTAAAGATGTCAGCAGAGTTTACACCATGAGATCATAATTATGTTCTACCTTTTCATCAAAGGATGCAATGTGTAACAAATGAAAAGTGAGAGCTATGACTAAGCTACAGGTCTTTTATATTACACATATCATCCATGTTATTACCTTAATAATTATTATTATTATATGGTAATTAATAATTAATACAATATTGGAAGTAACCAATGAGATACACAACGGCGTAAGTGACAACACCTGCTGTGAGAATAATAAAAGTGTTTGTTACAATGTCAGAATAGTTGCATTAATAATTGCTCTAATTGATGATTTCTAAAAAAACAGAAGATTACCAGATAGTTGACTGACTGGAGTGGGTAGGTGGGTATAAGAACAAAAGGTTAGCAGAAGTTTGTGAGTTAGCATGAGCTGTCCACCCAGCCCTAGAGGCGCGGGACAAGATTGGAGACTGTGACAAAGGTAAATGTTACAAAATATTTGGTGTCAGCACAGATGTCACTCAGAAGCCTCTTCGTTTAAAATAATGCATGTTACTGTACGTTTGAGGATGAAATATTTCACTTTATATCCCCCTGATACGTGCAGGTGCTCCCCCACACCCATATGCCCACCCAACCTCTAACCCCATCCCCAACACACTTGGGTGCGTGCACACGTAAACACACCCACAACCATACCTATCAATGCATCCCCATTCCAACCCACCCCACAACACACACCGAATGAACACACAGGATCAGCAGCAAGATAAAATGTTGCAGGACTTACATGATGACGTTGCGAGGGCGCACAATGACGCAACGTCCGCTGCGCTGGCATTCGGAATCGTTGTCCAGCAGACAGATGCCCACCATCTGGGAGGCTGACCATTCCGTGGACGGGAGATCTGACCGTTACGACGTCAGCAAGAGCCACACTGTATGTTCTTGGCCTCGTACAGCTAACATTTACTTCAGACAAAACAAACATACACGTACACATGCACGAGCGCACGCGCACATACGTGACGTTGGTAAGTACTAGACGTTTGTGCGCATGCGCCAACACGAACATCACATTTTATAGAATCATGACAAGCAAAATCCTTCTCTCACTCCTCCATATTTCTAACTCAGTCATTATTTCTCCTCACCCAAGCCTGAGTGAATCACGTTTGTTTGTGGGATCACGACATTCTCGTGATATTGCGTGTTGGTATTTGTAACAACAATAGCTGTGGGCAACACAACCGGGACTTGAGGGGGTGGACCACAGATTATTCAAGTGTGCATCATCGCCTCTCTGGTCTTAGACATCGAATTCGTCCTCCTATTTCTCCTGTTCTCTCTCTCTCTCTCTCAGATATTAAAAAAACAGAGGCTGCATTGATGGATATTTTCGTGGATATTGATGAATATAAGTGGTGTTCCTAATACCCCTCCACCCACACACACAGGCCTGACGAGAGGGGGGGACAGGGGGGTCTGGTGTACCCGGGCCCGCGGCTGTCAAGGGGGCCCGGTCTTGGTCAGTGGATTTTTTTTTTCTTCTTCTCCTTTTCTTTTTCTTTTAAAGAAAGGTCTAAGGACAGAACACCCAAGCATTACACATGCAGAAGATGAGTTTGAGTGTAGATATTGAGATTCGAATTGTAAACATACATTATATACTGGGAAAATAATTTACGATTACAAGTACAAGGGGCCCGGAGAGGTCTGTCCCGGGGCCCGGGCTGGCTCTCGGCGGCCCTGCACACACAGTCTCTCAATCACTCAAGTACAGCAAATATTAACAACAAGAAATACGGTTATGACTAAACCCGATTTAAATATTTATTTTTAAAAAAACTGCCTACATTATGATATACCGTGGCCATCTGTCACTAAGTTTGCATGTTTGTACATTTTCAGAATCCGGGCATTTGGAGCAACAAAGGTGATAAGTTAGTGAGAACACGCGGTAAAGGCTCTAAAGACAGTGATGCCGAGCCAGTCTGTACCTGTTCTGGGTTCCTCAACATCCTTTCAAGGTACCACCGAGCGTCTGTGCATCTCTGTATGATTTTGTAGACATGTTCATCACCTGTCGACCTGTCGCAAGCTTGTATTCTCTATTTACTATTATTATTATTACTATTCTCTACCTACACAGACATACCTTACCTAGCGGCCCTCTGTTGGCAGGTTTGCAGAACGTACCTCAATGCAGGGCGTCCCCAACATCCGGGCCTCTACCTCCATAGCAGGAAGACTAACATGGTCGTTTCTCTTCCTCGTCTGCATGACTCTCCTGTCCGGACACCTGTATTATCTGTGTTACTCCTACTACTCCTACCCTAAACACTCCGTCATAGAGCTCGGCTTCAGCGCCCTCGTCTTCCCCGCCGTCACCTTCTGCAACGTCAACCCGCTCAAGAAGTCGAAGTTGCCGGAAACACCCGAGCGCCTCCGGACGCTGGTCAGCCGCACGGATCCTGAAGAAATCGCCAAGAAAATGGTGAGCTGATCCTGCTTTTCTTCTAATGCCTTTCGACGTAATGCCTTTCGATGTAAATGAAATTATTTTTGTCATCAACTGGCCAAAAATCAGATGATTCTTCCGGCGTTCTGTGACCTGTAAATGATGGAATAAACAATCTTTTGAAAGTACAACACGTTCTCAAAGATCATAATATCTGATAGTAATTATAATCTCCTTTCCCCCCAAAAGTAAAGTATTCAATATCCGACATTTATTTTATTGTAAATTATTTCTGGGTACACATTATGGTTTGGGGGCAATTAGCCTTGTGAATATTTTCCCACTGAATTTTAAATATTCACTAAAGCTAGTTCCATTGTGGATAGCAGTTTGTTGGAGAGTAGAATTGTTTGAATTGTCATTATTACAAAAGATTCTGCCTACTTCAAATCTGTAATTTTCACAGACATATTTTAGTTGTGTTGTTTTTATTGACATGTATACAGGCAGGAGCGTATGAACACATTAATGGCCGTCACAAGCGCAGCATCCCGCAAAGACAGTTGACCAGACAGCCCGCCAACATGCCAGCCTCTTACAGTATTCACGATGGAGAGCCTGGTCACAGCTCCACACAGAGGCCACAAACAACCAAACAGGGACATCGTGGACAGTCTAGAACTGTAGGTCGGTGGAAGCGACACAATTCAGAAAGTAAGTGTCGGCAACTTGCTTTGTGTTTATTTATTTGAAAAATACTGTTCAAAGATATTTGCAGTGTTTATTGCGCCGTAAAAGTGTTCATTGTGAGGATTGTGGTGCAGCGTGTTTATTGTACACCATGGCAGTGTGTGTGTGTGGATTGTTTATTGTTTTTATTGAAAGGGTCGAGCTTGCTTGAAAATAATAGTATCTGAGCAAGTTGCTCAATCACTCGTTGGACTTTATTCGAGCAGACCGTGGAAAGTTTCAGAAAAGGGATGGAAGTCTTGTCGGCAACCAGACCAGTGATGAAAAGAATGACAACAGAACTGTCAGACATCTGATGGACCGTGGCGGCAGGGAGAGAAGTCTGCATGACGGCAGCAGTGGTCTCCCTTTGAACGGCACCAGACGCAGCATCGGCACCGTCACCGCCAAAACTCTCTCTGGAAACAAGTGGGCCAGCCAGACGGGCAGCCACACCGTGTTTCCCTTGCTGACACCACCTGCCCCAGCACCATGGACCTGAAACAACAGCAACCTTCAGTCGAAGGTGAAAGTTCACAGGAAGTTCTGCATGTAACCCCGCTCGGTGACCGAAAGGCAAACACGACAGAAACTCCACATGCGCAGAAACAGTCCTCCGGTCGGAAGCACATCTCCTTTCTCCATCACCTTGACCTGGGCATCAACTTTACCAAGGTCAAGACCATGCAGAAGGTACAGAGGAAGGAGGAGGAGGCCGATGAAGCAGACGGCCAGTCGGTGATAAAACAGGCTTTCACGGAGCCCTCCGTCACGGCCAGCATCAGGGAGGAGTTCATCCACCTTTACTCCAGCATGAACAGGTGAGCCATCGGTAATTCGCCTTGTGATTTCCCAGCAGCTTTAATCTATGAAAGGGCAGAGGGAATGCCTTTGGGGTTTTTCCCGAGAAATGACACGACAATGCAAGTGTATGATTAAGGTGACCAGACGTCCCGCTTTAGGCGGGACAGTCCCGCTTTTGACCTCGTGTCCCGCCTGCTCATCGGGCGGGAAGCCCAATGTCCCGCTTTCTGGCTTTCTGACAAGTCCATCAAATGTCCCGCTTGTCTTTAAAAATCACTTTTTTCGGCGTTCTTTGACGGTGACGACACCATCGTCGGCACGTGTCCCGCTTTCGCCCCCGAAACGTCTGGTCACCTTATGTATGATACAAGTCCGTGCTGTGACGGGCTGGCTGGTCACGTGACCATGATGACACGCTCCTTTGGTGATTGCAGGTCCACTCGTGCGGCGGTGGTCACCAGCTGGAGGACATGCTAGTCGACTGTTCCTTCGCTGGAAAGCGATGTCTTTCTGAGTGAGTTTCAACAGTCTTTGGGTCGCCTGGTGGTTTCTTTCTCCTGGGGCTTATCATTACAGGTGTAGTGCCGTTACCCAGGCTGAACATGTGTGGTTCCCTCCTCTGGTCCCCTCCCGGTCCTAGATTATAGGATTCGAGTGACTTATTTCATTCTACAAAAATCCTTCCGTCACAAATCAAGTAATATATTTACGATAATTAGTGGTTTAAAGTGTATTTCAGTCTTTGTTAGGTTACGTTTACTGCAACTTTTTTCACATCTGATTGATGTTCTCATCTACTTGTTTACAGACTCCACTTCCAACTAGAAAACGAGTGAGCAATTCTAAACTTTCTATGTTTCATCTTGCTGCAGGAACTTCACACACTTGTCATCATTTGTGTTTGGCAACTGCTTTACTATAGATCCTCCTGACTTCATTGTCACAAGCAGTGGCTATAGGGGAGGTAAGTTTCCAATCCTCTGGTAAGAAAGGGAGATAATGTCCAAAGTGAGAAAGCAGATGATACTATAACAACCCTTTGAGTAGAAGGGGTGAAAAATTTCCCCACATCGGGCCAGCATTTAAATAAACAAACAAACACAAATTTATCTAAAATTTTAAAAATGTAGACATTAAAAATTAATTATTTAAATTGTTTCGACTGAAAGTGTTTATGTAGCAGTTAAATTTTAATGATGTATTCATAATGCAAGTTTCAGATTAGTTCAAGGGTAGTTTTGATGTAAAAGTGCTGTACTGAAGGAAATAATGTGTGCATTAATGGTTGTGTATCTGTGTGTGTGTGGACAGGTCTCTCGCTGACTGTGTTCCTGGAGAGCGATGAGTACCTGCGCGGCATGACAACAGGTACGGGTATCCATGTGGTGATCCACCCGCACCACACCATGCCCTTCCCGCAGGAGAACGCCTGGCCATCATGGCGGGCACGGAGACCAACATCGCCCTGAAACTCGTGAGTCTCATCTAGTTCTAGTGTTTATGTCAAGTGTCTGTTCATTATGTTAATTAGTTTCTATTCTATTCTATTCCCACGTGATTTTATATCATGTCATGTGCGGACTTCGGGCACCACTTCACTAGAAGTTTCCAGAGTCTCAAATGTTTGCTAATTGTCTGCTTGCAGCTGAACATCAATCGTCTTGGATACCCGCATGGCGTGTGCCAGGATGGAGATGAGTTTCGGAAACAGTACAACGTGACGTACACACGTCGGGTAGGACATACACGTTGGTTACACAAGTGTTTGTCAATATTTGTTTAATGTGCTTGGTGCTGACATTGTCTTCTCTTATACTATCGCCGTGATTTCATCCTTTCATTCTTTGTATTCTTTCTTCTTTATTTTTCTTTCCCCTCCCATTGATATTTGTGTGTGTGCGAGAGAGAGAAAATCAGTAGTGAACGACACAGAGAGGTAACTCTTTCACTTTACAGTTTAACCAATCCACTTACAATCGTCTCCCTTTTGTTGCAGGCCTGCCAGCACCACTGTGAACAGTCCATGATCATGGACCAGTGCGACTGCTATAACGAACAAGGCGGCGAGATTGTTCAGATGGCAATGAACAGTCATCTGAACGTGTGCCGCTCAGAGTCAGGCACGTAAACTAGTCACAATAAACGGCACAAAGACCCGGATGTCTGACAGTGTATTGCATGGAACGCGACAAAACTTGGGACAATAAAGGCCGGACACACACACACACACATATACACATAATATACATACACACACATAATACACATAATACCCATAAACACACACACACACATACACAAGGACGAACTTTGATCAACTTTGGATACGTTTTTTTCTATAACCGACATGTAAACATTGGCAAATCTGGTCAAACGTTTGTCTGCATTTGTTAGCACGACCTCTCTTGATAATTGCATCACTATATCAATCAGCAGTTGTTTAAAATAAATTAATGCATGAAATATGTATGTTCACGTTCATTAAGAACATCAATAATTAATTTATTATCTTTGCTTCATAGACTTGGGCTGCATGTTGAGAATTCAGCGTCAGTTCGAGAGGGGCAGTGTCCCCTGTGGCTGTGAAAACCCCTGCAAGTAAGTGTTTACTGAAGTAACAAGTGTTTACTGAATAACAAGTGTTTATTCAACATGTCTTTATTCGAGTGGCAAGTACTAACTCGTCAACTAAGTACTTACTCAACATAAAACTAAGTATAAAATCAACTAAGAAAAAGTTGCACTTGTTTACTCAAAAAACTAAGTGTTTACTTCTTCGGACAATGTCTTTGGTGGTTCTGATGGTGCTGTACTTTTATCTAGTGATTATTTTCTTCTCTCTTTCTCAGTGAGAAGGACTATGTGAAGACAGTGTCCATGCGCCACTGGCCAGCCGATGCTTACACGGTCAGTTGACTGCACGTTCATGTGTGTGCGCGTTTTTCTTCTTCTTCTGCTTCTTTTTTCTTTTGCTTGTTCGTTCTTTCTGAAACACGTGGAGCTCAACAAATTCTTTTCTTAATGAGGTCTCTTTGATATGCTTCATCCTAAACCCACTCTTTAAATGTAAAATTGATGATTAAAATTTGAGTCAATGGTTTCTACAAAATAGACCATACTTGTCAATTATTATTTTTTTTTTCTTCCTTTCTTAAAACAGCTGCACTATAATTAACCCCCAGTTTGTATATTGGTGTAACAAAATTAAAATGTGTATTCAAAGTAAAACTTTATTCATTGCCTTGTTTTTTTCAACTCCATTCGTCGGAGTTGTGTTGTGTTGTTGCAGCCGGTGCTGGTGGAGACATTGTGTGGCCACAGAGATGCCAGAGAGTGTGACAAGTACAGACAGGCTGACACACGGACCATTGCGTGAGAGGCTAGCTACTCCTCCTTGTCTACTCTTGTTCGTCTGCTGTCCTCTCAGACTCTCATCTATCCATGTAGATACTTGGAGTAATTGCATTCTACCGTTCTGTCGGTCTCTGTGTCTGTATCTGTCCCCTGATCCTTTCCCTCCTCACACACAGTCTGTCCTCGTCCGTTTACAGGGGAATATTCAAAATTTTGCTCTTCTACAGTACACTTTGCTTACTTTTCTTTCATTTGTATATCTCGATGTTCATACTATTTTACACTAAAGATAATTGTGTTCTCATTTTCATCCTTTCTTTCATTACTTTGTCCATTGACCTCATGTCTTCCACTTTTACAGCCACAGCTTTGTGAAATTAAACATCTTCTACGAGGATCTGAACTACGAAAACATCACAGAAGTGGAGGATTATGAGGTGAGGTGTAGGTCTGTCAGGTGAGGGGAAGGATTGTGAGGTAAGTGAGGGAAGACTTTGAGGTGAAGTGAAGGATTGCAGAGGTGAGCAGGAGAATTTTGATGTGAGGATGTGGATGTATGGTCAGGTGTGGGTGGAGGAATTTGTGAAGAAGGCCTTGTTCTTCAGCTTCATCCTGAATGTTGCATCCTTGGTGCTCTATAAATCCTAGAAAATGGCGCGTGGAACAGCGCTAACTCTCGCCATTAATTCTTGACTGTAGTCACAGCTGCCAAATATCTCTCATTCTTGACTGTAGTCACAGCTGCCAAGTCATCTCTCATTCTTTATGTTGTCACAGCTGCCCCAGTTCGCATCTGACGTGGGCGGCACAGTAGGACTGTGGTTGGGTCTCTCCGTCCTCAGCGGCTTTGAAGTGGTGCAATTCCTGATGGAGCTGGCCACCTACCTCCTCAGCTTCAGCTGCTGTCACAACAACTGCCAGCTGCATCGCCAAGCACGCAGACGCGTTCGCAACAAAGAATCTTCCAGAAAACTCAGCGACGCCTTCGGCACAGAGCGGTGGGAGTGCTCGCGGACACGACAACAGCCTCATGGCTCCTGGAGTTCAAGACAATAACGGACATTGTTCTTCTTAATGGGATGCTGCTTTTTGCTTTGGCTGGTTCCACATTTTTCCCGCAAATAAAATCGTTTTGATAATTGCGAGATTTCGGGCTTTAATTGCAATGTCCGCTACTGTCAGGATCTGAAATGTTCCATACTTATATAGACTTATCTGTAGCTAATAATAGTAACAGTTGTAAATAAATTTGGAACTGAGGAAGAGATGATGAAGGGAAGGAAGAGAGAGAGAGACAAAATGTGGTGAGCAGTGAGGTCCTGAGTCCTTCTGCACTCCGACAGTCGGTGTCAGGCTCATCACCTTGGTGCATGTTTGGTACAAGGGTCGTGAAAGGGCAGGAAAGTGATTACCCCTAGACTCCCTAGAGGGAATTTCCCACTATAAAGGAAAAAGGGATGAGGAAGTGTAGGAAGAATTAGGTAATTCTCTCAAGGTTTTTTCTGAGCTGGTAAGCTCTGTCGGATTTAAACCCTTAAAAAGAAAAGAAAAGAAAAGAAAACGGCAGGTAATTGCACCTGGTTGTTTTGAGATCCCTCGACTGATACAAACCCGGTTAACTCGCCTCTCTCTCCTGTACCTTAGGGCACATTGCTGGCATACAGGGTACAGTCACCTCTGAAGGTGCACATCGAAACGCTCGAGTTCCACATGACTGATTCTGAATAGCTGCAGCTGACGAGCTTGTTTATTTACAGTGTATTGTTGTTTCACGCCTTCTCTCAGTGTTGGCACATGTGTGCTTTACTTTCCAGTTTGAGTCACCTGTTGTTTGATATACGACGTTGAATAACTGTCATCTAGAGGCAAATTATGTTGGCCCTGTTTTAGTTGAGAGGCCAGTGACTAAGATGACAGCAACTTCCACCCATGCCGGCCATCGGCCGTGGGCCGTAATGCATTGTTGCTGACAACACGACAAAAGGGAAAGGGGGCGGGGGTGTGATAGTTTCTGGAAGACTCGACGGACTGGACTGGGACTTAAATGGTCGGGGGTTTGGAGCAATTGGAGGTGTAGACTGACATTTTTATGAGATAGACGAGTCAGCGGTAAAGTCGCCGTGTGTTTGACCTGACACTTAATTTTCCCATCCCTTTCGATCGGAGTAATTGGACCAAAGAAAACATAAAATAGCGATAGTCACTTAATTTCACACTCACTCTCCTGCCTGTCGAACGCTCTTCTAGACTCGAACAGCCGAGATACGCTGCACTTTGTTATTACACACTAGCACACTATTTTTTTATTCATGCTTCTATGATTTTCTGTTTATTGGCAAATAGCATTTGACAAGGCAGGAACATTTGTGTCAATGAGAGTGACTAGCGTCTCAAATTGACTGACAATAATGAAGGTTGTGAGAAAAGCTCCTAAAGATTTGAGTCAGCAGGTAAGATGATAATATTAGTATAACTTAATAACTTATAACAAATTTGTTCTATGAACTATTACGATTCAGCTAAAATATGCTAAACATTTCTATTTTTATGTCATTGTCACAAAACCTTCTAATCTCCTTAAATAAAAGCACCACTCGTGTAATTTTAAGGCAATGGGTGCACCCGGTATTGTATGGACTTCTATTACTCGAGCGGACACTGTTGTATTTGTGTAATTGTCACGGACCAGTCTGAGGGGCGGGAGGTTGTTGCCCCTGTCTTTTGTTTTCTTAGAGATTGTTGCCCTTGCCTTGTATTTATGAGTGTGTTGATTGCGTCGTGGTTTCGCGTCAGAAAAACTCGACGTCATTGTTATTGACGCAAAAAAAAAATGACGTAATTTGATAGAGACGCAAGTGAGAAATATTTGAAGACCAGCAGACGGCTGTGAGCAGGAAGAGAGCGTCTCCGGATAGAAAGTGTGTGTGGTGTTCGTTTTGGATATTGTGTGGGTCGATCCCTGCGGATGTATGTGTGGTACCAGCTTTAGGTCATGTGTTGACCTCCCAAGAGTTTAGTTGTGGTAGCCAGCTTTGATCATGTGTTGATCCCCCTGGAATATATATTTGGTGCCAGCTTTGGGTCATGTTGTGACTCCAGCAACTATATTTCTGAGTCGTCTGTTTAGGTGTCTGCTGAGTCAGCACCTATGTATTAGTAAGCTGCGGAACGTATATGTGATTTCCGATGAACGTTTCGTGAGTGAGGATTTTACGTTATACGTGGAAAATTGTGGATTGAGTAAGTAAGACTATAATGAAATATTCAGCACATATGAAGTTTCGTAGATAATTGAAAGGAACATGTGTATTGTCGTCTTGGACCATGAAGTAGAACGATTGGAGCAGCCTGTGCACGCTGTAGTATTTCGGGAATTGAAAAAGATATTTGACGTATATTTATAATTTAAACAACTGAAAAGACTCAGACATTCTATATCTTTAGTTAATGTTGATGTTATAAAGTTATTTTTGTTCCCACGACAAATCTTTGTGAATATATGTTTGAAGAACCACGCCAAGGGGGATGCTGTGAGTGTTGTGAGATGAAGAGATCTAAGAAACAGTGTGCTTCCTGACACTTCCAGAGATGGATACCGACCGCTGCCAGTAGCAGTAAAGTGCTTACTTTGAAGAAAATAAGGACCATAACCAACACAACACACGGCAGCTTCAGTGACTTGTTGATATCTGTGGAGCAAACTCAGTTGACTTGTTTTGTGCACGGCCCTCTCTAACTTACCTATGACGAAGATGAACTATTGAAATTAGTTCGGGTTGTAGCAACGTCTGGAGAATCCTATCCCATAGTGTTTTCTCACTTGATATGCTTCCTGTAATGTAAGCAAGTCGAATGCTAATTTCTCTGCTCTGTAACCTCGACATTTTAAA